>NC_080163.1:148494998-148630060 GCF_950295315.1 Erinaceus europaeus
ATTTGTGGTTTCTACTTACTAAACTAATCTAAGATGCTCTGTAGAAGTTACAGAAGTATCAAAGATTGTATTAGCCAATAATACTGCTTTTATATCTAAATGTCCATAAAAGTATTAACATTTCAAACATTTTTTAATATGATACCTTTAAACCTTTCATTTTATATTGGTAAAAACAATTGCCTTGTCTCTCAAATTGCATTTTCAAAATTAAAAAAAAAAACAGATAAAGCAAAGGTAATTGATAATTATCTGGGACAGGTATTAGTATGTCCTTACATCTATCCATCTTCTGTCTCATGGACAAAATCTGTTCAAGTTACCATCAGACAGGCATTACTATTCATTCAATTCTCAGAGGAAATAGGCGTTGGAAATTTAAGTGGCAAGCCCAAGGGC
Organism: Erinaceus europaeus; assembly: GCF_950295315.1. Taxonomy (NCBI): domain Eukaryota; kingdom Metazoa; phylum Chordata; class Mammalia; order Eulipotyphla; family Erinaceidae; genus Erinaceus; species Erinaceus europaeus. The sequence goes on from NC_080163.1 coordinate 148,495,398, forward strand.
ACAAAACAGGTAAAATGTAGTACTAGCACTTGAACCTGTACTCAACTGTCTAGAAAGTTCATACTTTGTATCTACATCCAATGCCTTCCAGCTACGTTTACTATTTCTGTCCAAAAGTACATCAGAAAAAAAATCAGAGATATTCTCAGCCAAGGATTCATTTGACAAAATACACATGCCATTGGCTCTTTTCTAACATTTAACATTTGTGATACTGTTTGCTGAACGAAGAGAAATGCTAAGACTCCAGACCAAATGTTTACTGAGCAGATTATTTGTGATGGCCTTCTGCTTAAAAGTTTAAAATTAAAAATAGAACACTATTCACAGTGTGTTCTCTGCCAAACTGTGAGAGAGCAGCAACACAGATTTCAGGGAAAGGTTTCCGAAGCTCAAAGCTCAGCAATACATCTTCCTTTGCCCCCAGTGTTAATATCCTCTCTCCTTTTCTTTCAGAACAGAAAATAGTAACTACTAGATTTGATAGCTGCCACTTTCATCACTTTAACTGCGAATAAGCTTGGTTTTTCTTTCATCCTTCAGAATCTACAGACCATGGATGGACACCTACGGCTGTATGGAGTCCTGAAACTGCTGCTTTTAGGGTATTAGCACAGTGTTTCCCAAAATATGTCTCACCACAAAAATGATAAATAGTGGCAAAGGAGCAAGTACAGAATCTTAAGAGACTGTAAATGTGTCTTTCAGTCTTCTGAATGTACTTTGAGTTTCTCACCTGGATGGACTGTGGCTGCAGTTGTATTATGTGCTGGGAGTAAATGAATCTTCTTGTACCCTGAGTCAGAACTTAATTGAGTAGGGGGATTTCATCTGGGGACATGGTAGAATGTAATCAAATGCTTCCTCTTCTTATTTTATTTTTTATTATTTTTTATAAAAAGGAAACACTGACAAAACCATAGAATAAGAGGGATACAACTCCACATAATTCCTACCACCAGAATTCTGTATCCCATCCCCTTCTGGCACTCACATGGGTGGCCTCTCTGCAGTAAGCCTTGTTACTGGCCTCTACATGTTACACTAGAGTTACATGTTAACTGTAGTGGCTAAAAACAGAAAAGGACCAGGAGAGCATTTTAATTACAAATTATCTATTTTATTGTACAGAAGGCATGGTTTAAATAGAAGAAGGGAACAAAGGATATTTTTCACATAAGGTGATAGTGATGGGTTTTGAAGGTCAGAACCTTCATGGTGAAAGTTCTAAGGAATGAAGAGAACTGATAGAGGTAAAGGGGAGTGATGGAGTGATTAGTGGCAAGAGAGAAGCAGACTGAAAGGAGCCTTGAAGGCAGAGAGATAAGATAGAGGAATTACACCAAAGTGGAGGTGGAGGTGAAGGAAATAGAAAGAAGGGCCTTTTGGTCAAGGCAGAATGGAGTATGTGTGATCAAAAGCAGGTGAACTATAGTAAATGTTAAGCAGGCAAACCATTTGGTTTGTAACAAGGAAATGAGTTAAGTGTTAGGGGGTGTAGGTTCTTGTGATGCTTGGGAGACTGACAAGGAGAAACAGTCAGGAAAGCTTTTCACTCCATACCTGGCCCCTGAAAGGGAGAGACTGACAGGTGAGGTATCTTTTCAAACCTCCATCTTTATGATGGGAGTTGCCCTATGCTTTTACCATGCTTTCACAATTAACCCCACAACCCCCTCCCTTGATATCTTTCCTATTCTTTATCCCTCTGGGAGTATGGATCCAAGGTCATTGTGGGGTGCAGAAGGTGGAAGGCCCAGCTTCTGTAATTGCTTCCCCACTGAACGGCTTCTATAATTGCTTCCCCACTGAACATGGGCATTGACAGGTTGATCCATATTCCCAGCCATACTTCCAGAACATATTGGTGGGGTCATCTGTCCAGGGAAGTCTGGTTTTATTTTATTTTATTACACAACTTTTAAAAATGGACAATTTGCTAGTATAGCTTCTCATATAACTTAGAATTAGTCTCTACTCTTGTTGAGGACCAATCAGATATATGTAAATATATAAAAATGTCTTTATAGATAAAAATTAAGATACTTTTTTCATCAAAACTGCTAAATTTTTACTTAAGGTGGTACAAGGGACTGAATCTGGGGCCTTAGTGACTCAGGCAGGAACATCTTATGCATAACCACTATGCTATCCCCTGCCCCCTTCCCAAATTAAAATCTCCTTTCTTATTACATTAAGTTTACATCACAAGCCAGTATAGTAGAACTCTTGGTCACATTTTAGGTCAAATCTATCCAATTATGCTTTGGAGCCTTTTGAGGAGTCTTTGTCATATATGTTTTGTTAAGGAAATGTTATAGTCAACAGTATTCTATTAATGCCAACTAGTTGTTTCCATATTTGCTTTTTTCACTATAAATATTTCACCTTTTTATTTCTCTGAAGGCAGTGTGAGGTCTACCAAGGAATCTGTAACTTTCATCTTGATTTATAGATATGATGATAAAAGTTTAGTCTCACAGTTTGTTGCTCATTCTTCTGATTAAATACAACCTACAGCATAGTTTCAAAGACAGCTATCCATAGCTGAATCTAGTTTGATTTTAGTAAATGTTGTCTATAGTATGAACTTACTGAATACAAGCTCACAATGTATAGACAGAAAACTAAGCACATGCCAATATACAATATACATTTTTCAATGAATTGTATGTCTAAGGCATTTATTTCTCCACTAAGTCCTTAGGAACCTAAAAATGCACTACACAATGATCAATATATACTGTAAACATATTGATGGAGTTTTTAACCTAGATGTAAATATTATGGAATCAATTCATCCAGAAAATAGTTTTCTTAACTATTACATACTTGGTAGACACTGTTGTGCAGGGAAAGTCTGCAACCATCTCAATCCTTACAACGTTTCTAATCTAGTGTGGGAACTAGATAAACATTCAAATTAAATAGCATAAGGCATGTTAAAATTAGATGATGCAAGGTGCTACAATATATATAATTTCATATAAAAAACTGACCAATTTAAAATATGAGTAATAAGCCAAGTATAGAGTAAAAGGAAAGTTTCCGTCAGAAGAATCTGAAGACTTTCAGGTATTTGGCAAGAGGTTATAAACTTGATAGATGAAGTTAGATCTTTCCTATATGGCTGAGTAGAAGAAATATCCTTTTGGTAACTTCACAGAATCCCATAGGATATACTGACTAGCATTAAAGAAACCTTCCAAAATGAATGATAAATGAAATGTTACATCATCTACAAACCATCATAATTTCACAGTTTTCCTGTTTACCACTCTATATCTACATGAGCATTTTAGCCATAACATTATTCCTATAGTATTTAATCTTACTTATTTAAAAATACTTGTTTTAATAAGAGAGAGGTGTGAGTACTGTTCAGCTCTGTGGGATTGAACCTGGGACATTTGAGTCTAAGGCCTGAAAGTGTTTTTGTATAACAATTATGCTATTTCTCTCTCTCTCTCTCTTCATATATATGTGTGTGTGTGTGTGTGTGTGTGTGTGTGTGTGTGTGTGTGTATGTATCACAGCAGATGTTTGACACGTTATGTGTGGAATAAATGAGTATCAGTATCCATGTCAAATAACTGGAATGAATATGATTTACCATAGTTGTTATCAAATGGTTCTGCTAAGTTATATGAGACAGGAATGTACTCATCTCTGTAAACATTCTCAATTAGAATAAATATGTTACTCCACAAAACAATCAGAAGCACAGCCCCAAAACAGATATGGTTCTGGTTAACAACATGGGATCTTGACAGAAAATGATTAGGAGATGTCTGCAATGCTCAAAATAATTCATCACTATATAATTAATCATCAATGGGATTGTTTAGAATATCAAGGATAACACACTAGATAGACAAATTCTATAGTCAAATTTGTTATTATGTAGAAATAAATATATTGCTTAACATTGATAAATGCTAGTTGTTAGTGAGGATACATCTTGGGACTGCTAACAATTCAAACTGCACTAACTGAAACTCAAATTTTAAAATATAAAAAAGGGTAATAGCAGTGAACATCAAAATGAAAAATTTGCTATTCACGATGGTAGAGGATCTAGTGGAAAACTGGGAAATGCTATGCATGTAAAAACTATTGTACTAACTGTGGACTATAAAACATTAATCTCCCAATAAAGAAATTAAAAAAAAAGTTTGTTACTGAAACTAATTTCTCAGGGAGCAAATTATATGTACAATCCATTATTCCATAAAATACTTGCATCATAGATAGAGCCATGGCAAAAGTTTTAATTTTAAAAGGCAATTTCATTCCCAGCTAGCCAAAAGGTGATTCTAAATTCAATTCAAACTCACATTTCAACTATAATTTCTAAAATTGTTTTTGAAGTGCTTAAATCCTGTTATCTGTTAATTTGATTTTAAAGTATGAATATAGGAGATTGGGCGGTCATGCACTGGGTTAAGCACACACAGTATGAAGCACAAGGATCCTGGTTTGAGCCCCCAGCTGGTTCCCCAACTGCAGTGGGGTTGCTTCACAAGGGGTGAAGCAGGTGTGCAGATGTCTTTCTAACTTCCTCTCTGTCTTCTTCTCCCCTGTCAGTTTCTCTTTGTCCTATCCAAAAAAAGAAAATGGCACCAGGAACACTGGATTTGTAGTGCAGGCACAAATCCCCAGCAATAACCCTGGAAGCAGAAAAAACAAAGAACATAAAATGAAATACTTAATTCAGGGGATCTGGATTTCAACATATACAATAATTTTCTTTGTTGTGAGAATTTTATTTTTTTTCTTTCATGGACTACAGTTAAAAACACAAGAGCATTAAAACTCTATAGATATTTCAATAAGTTCATGAATACTTTCAGAGAAAAATGGAAATATTTGAGACTTTAATTGACTGTAATCAGTAAGCAGATTACGTTCTTTTCATATATGAGGGCCTATGTTTGACAGCTGATACCACATATGATAGAGTATTTCTTGAACTACCTATCTGCCTGTATCATAGGGGGGAGGACTTGGACAGAATATTCACCACAGAAGAGATCCAAAAGGCCGAAAAACACATGAAAAAATGCTCCAAGTCTCTGATTGTCAGAGAAATGCAAATAAAGACAACAATGAGATACCACTTCACTCCTGTGAGAATGTCATACTTCAGAAAAGGTACCAGCCACAAATGCTGGAGAAATTATGGGATCAAAGGAACCCTCCTGTACTGCTGGTGGGAATGTGAATTGGTCTAACCCCTGTGCACAGCAGTTTGGAGAACTCTCAGGAGGCTAGAAATGGGCCTACCCTATGATCCTGCAATTCCTCTCCTGGGGATATATCCTAAGGAACCAAATACTCCCATCCAAAAAGATTTGTGTGTGCCTATCTTCTTAGCAGCTCAATTTGTAATAGCCAAAACCTGGAAGCAACCCAGGTGTCCAACAACAGATGAATAGTTTAGCAATTTGTGATATATATACACAATGAAATATACTACTCAGCTATCAAACATGGTGACTTCACTGTTTTCAGCCGATCTTGGATGGACCTTGAAAAATTCATGTTAAGTGAAATAAGTCAGAAACAGAAGGACAAATATGGACTGATCTCACTCTCAGGCAGAATTTGAAAAACAAGATGAGAAGAGAAAACACAAGTAGAACCTGAACTAGAATTGGCATATTGCACCAAAGTAAAAGACTCTGGGATGGGTGGGTGGGGGTGGGGGGAGGGCAGGAAATTGTACAGGTCCAAAAAAGATGACAGATGACTTTGTGGGAGTTGTATTGTTATGTGGAAAACTGAGAAATGTTATGAATGTACAAACTATTGTCTTTACTGTGGAATATAAAGCAATAATCCTTCAATAAGGGAATTCAAAAAAGTGTACCCATGTGTCAATAATTATACTAAAATCCATTAGCGCCCCCCCCACTCTTCCATAAAAGAATTTTTTAAAAAGTAGCTTTCAGTGCCAAATTTGCTAGTGAGCAAATCCTGACTTTTGATACAAAAGAAAGAAGGGACTAGGAAAAGGAGAAAAATGTCATATTAGTAGTCAACATCCAGAGACTTGGAGTTCATTTAGAGACAACAGTATCAGTCTATGTAAGCAGAGGTTAAATAGTGAGCCAGCTTTCGAGTGTAAATAATAAAAAAAAAAAGAATGAAAAGTAAAAACTGTAAAGGATCTGTGAAAACAACAGTTGCAAGCAGCCTGCAGTAGCTGTGAGTAACTGAATGGCTGAGAAATTGCAATAGCTTAGGAGACCTATAAGGTGTACCTAAGGAGGGTCATGGTTTCTTTTTCATTAAACAAAGAGAATGCCTATATCCGCAAGTATTGTGAGGACTGAAAACTACTGGTACCGAAGATTAAAAGAAAACACATTTAAATATTTTCAAGGTAATAAAAGAATACTATCTTTTATTACTCTTTTCAGTCACAAGAAATGATCATACTAATAAGAAAAGTGAATGAGAAGAAAAAAAAATAAAGATGGGGGCGAAGATGGCGGACTGAGAAGCTGTAATAGTGAGTACTCTGATCACATCATAGGCAACGGTAGGATTTTCTGCCTTTAGCAGGCCAGTCAATAAGGGGTGACACCAAAGAGGTGATTAAAATTGAATTTAGGTTAAGAATTAGAGTAAAGGTGACACGGACTAGCTGGGCTCCAGACTTCCCAGGCGGCACTGGGCAAGGCGAGTGCGTCGGACATTGTCCTCTGCCCCGGAAGGCGGCTCCTCCGCCAGTTGCAGAGCGCGGCGGGCAGAGGACCCGGAGAGAGCACTTTAGCTCGGGGGCTTTATCTTGGGAGTCTCCAGGGTCCACCACGACCCTGAGGGCGGATCCAAAGACTTCTTGAGTATAGCTCTCATTGGATCAAAGGACTTGGAGCTAGTTTTCATTTTTGAGAAATCCTTTAAAAAAGTCTGGAGGGGGGGTTTCCCGTAAGATGGCGGACTGAGAAGCTGCTAGCCTCTGAGCTCCGAACATACTCCCCTGGAGACAATAGGATTTTCTGCCGTTAGCAGGCCAGCCAATAAGGTGTCCTTAGACACCAAGGAGTGACTATAACTTAATTTGGGTTAAGAATTAGAGTAGGGAAAAAAATTCTTTTTTCTTCCTTTTAATTTTCAAGCATACATCCTTCCCGCCGCCACCCCCCCCCCCCATAAGCAGTCCCTGGGACCAGCTCCTAGCAGGATACCCCATACTACCAAACAGGGTGTTTTTTTTTTTTTTTTAATTCACTGATACACATTTGGGAAGTTCCTTGCACTGCTCTTTAATAACAACTCTTCTTCTTATCTTCTCCCTTTTCTCTCTCTTATCTCTTTCTCTCTTTTTTATTTTTTTTCTTTTTTCTTTTTTTTTTTTAATCTTGTCATACACTTCTTTCTTCTTTGCCTTTCTGAATTTGTGAATTACTTTGGGGAAGAAATCTGACTGAGAGTGGACTCTCTATGTGTGTATCTCTGCTCTAGTTCCCTTTCCCCTCTTGTTACCCCTAGAATATACACTGGATAGTAGATTTGCATAACTGTCTATTCTTGCTATCCTCTCTTTCTTTTCTCTTAATTCACTGGGATTTGGTTACTATTTTTTCACGGACTGGAGAAATTGTTTGGCTAACTGGTAACGATTAAACTACTTCAATACTTACTTCAGTTGCTACTGTAATTCCGGAGGGTGGTGAGTGCAACTGTCATAAAGGTACTTAATACAGTGTTACTTGTACTCAAGACACAACAACTGAGGAACAACAGAGCATAAAAAAAAGAGAGAAACACATAAATAAAAAAATGGGTAGATTAAAAACAAATAAAACTGTTACCCCAATGAGTGAAGACAAGAGCCAAGAAGAAACTACAAATCAGTCAGAAGTAACCATAGATAAGAAAAGTATGCAAGCAATAATAAACTTATTAATCACAGAAATGAAAACAACATTGGAGGAAAGAATGGCAGTATTAGGGAAACAACAGTTGAGACCCCCAAGGAAAATACTGATTATCTTGAGGCAATTAGAGAACTGAAAGCTGAAATAGCTGTAATGAAGAAAGAAGCTGAGGCAAGGGAAAGCAGACTATCAGAAGCAGAAAACAGAATTATTCAGACAGAGGATGAGTTAGAGAAAACGAAGAAAGAGGTGAAAGAGCTTAAAAAGAGATTGAGAGACACTGAAAACAACAACAGAGACATATGGGATGATATCAAAAGAAGTAACATTCGTATAATTGGCCTGCCAGAGGAAGAAAGAGGAAGGGGAAGCAAACATTCTAGAGAAAATAATACAAGAAAATTTCCCAGACCTGAATAACAGAAAGCATATCATGGTTCAAGAGGCGCAGAGAGTACCAAACAGAATCAACCCAGACCTGAGGACACCAAGACACATCATAGTCACAATGAGAAGAAGTAAGGATAAAGAAAGGATCCTAAAGGCTGCAAGAGAGAAACAAAAAGTCACATACAGGGGAAAACCCATAAGATTATCTGCAGATTTCTCCACTCAAACTCTAAAAGCCAGAAGGGAGTGGCAAGATATCTATCGAGCCCTGAATGAAAAAGGGTTTCAACCAAGAATAATATATCCTGCTAGACTTTCATTCAAACTAGATGGAGGGATCAAAACCTTCGTAGACAAACAACAGTTAAAGGAGGCAACCATCACCAAACCGGGCTAAAAGAGGTTCTAAAAGACCTCTTATAAACAAGAACATCACTATAATACTGGCAATATATCAGAGCAAACAAAAAAATTTTTTTGAACAATGGCACTAGAATAAATTAAATCCATAATATCAATAAATGTCAATGGCTTAAACTCACCCATCAAAAGGCACAGGGTGGGGGGATGGATCAGAAAACATAATCCAACCATATGCTGTTTGCAAGAATCCCATCTGTCACAACAAGATAAACACAGACTTAAAGGGAAAGGATGGAAAATTATCATACAGGCTAACGGTCCACAAAAAAGGGCAGGAACAGCCATTCTCATCTCAGACACGATAGATTTTAAATTAAATAAAGTAATAAAACATAGGCAAGGACATTACATAATGATTAGAGAATCAACCAGCCAAGAAGACTTAACAATTATTAACATCTATGCACGCAACGAGGGACCATCTAAATACATTAATCATCTACTGAAATAATTTCAAAAATACATCAATAGTAATACAATAATAGTGGGAGACTTCAATACCCCACTCTCACACTTAGATATATCAACAAAGCAGAGAACCAATAAAGATACAAGATAATTAAATGAAGAGATTGACAGACTAGACCTCTTGGACATTTTCAGACTCCTCCACCCCAAAAAACTGGAATACACCTTCTTTTCAAATCCACATAACACATAATCAAGGATAGACCACATGTTAGGCCACAAAGACAGCATCAATAAATTCAAGAGCACGGAAATGATCACAAGTATCTTCTCAGACCACAGTGGAGTAAAACTAACATTTAACAACAAACGGAAAATTATTAAAAGACATAGAATTTGGAAACTAAACAACATGCTCCTTAAGAACCACTGGGTCAGAGACTCACTCAAACAGAAAATTCAAATGTTCCTGGAAACTAATGAAAATGAAGACACAACCTATCAAAATATTTGGGACACAGCTAAAGCAGTACTGAGAAGGAAACTTATAGCCATACAATCACATATTAAACACCAAGAAGAAGCCCAAATGAACGACCTTACTGCACACCTCAAGGACTTAGAGGAAGAGGGACAAAGGAACCCTAAAGCAACCAGAAGGACAGAAATCACTAAAGTTAGAGCAGAAATATACAACATCGAAAATAAAAGAACCATAAAAAAGATCAATGAAGCCAAAGTTGGTTCTTTGAAAGATTAAACAAAATTGAAAAACCCCTAGCCAGACTCACCAAACAAAAAAGAGAGAGGACTCTAATTAATAGAATTGTAAACGATGCAGGAGATATCACAGCTGACACCACAGAAATCCAGAGAATCCTGCGAAACTTCTATAAAGAACTATCTGCCACCAAGCTAGAGAATCTGGAAGAAATGGAACAATTCCTAGAAGCATATGCCCTTCCTAAACTGAACCAAGAAGAACTACAAAATCTAAATGCACCAATCACAGACAAAGAAATTGAAACCGTTATTAAGAATCTCCCCAACAACAAAAGTCCTGGACCAGATGGCTTCAGAAACGCATTCTACAAAACTTTCAGGAAACAGTTAATACCCATACTTCTTAAGCTATTCCATAAGATTGAAGAAACAGGAATACTCCCTTCCACCTTTTATGAAGCCAACATCACCCTGATACCAAAAGCTGATAGGGACAGAACAAAAAAGGAAAACTACAGACCAATATCTCTGATGAACATAGATGCCAAAATATTAAACAAGATCTTGGCCAACCGGATACAGCAACACATCAAACAGATTGTTCATCATGACCAAGTGGGATTCATCCCAGGAATGCAAGGCTGGTTCAACATCCGTAAGTGAATCAATGTCATTCACCACATCAATAAAAGCAAAGCCAAAAACCACATGATTATCTCAATAGATGCAGAGAAAGCCTTTGACAAAATCCAACACTCATTCATGCTCAAAACTCTACAAAAAATGGGAATAGATGGGAAATTCCTCAAGATAGTGGAGTCTATATATAACAGACCTACAGCCAACATCATACTCAATGGACAGAAGCTGAAAGCATTCCCCCTCAGATCAGGGACTAGACAGGGCTGTCCACTGTCACCGTTACTCTTCCACATAGTATTGGAAGTTCTTGCCATAGCAATCAGGCAAGAGAAAGAAAGCAAAGGGATACAGATTGTAAGGGAAGAAGTCAAGCATTCACTATTTGCAGATGATATGATAGTATACATAGAAAAACCTAAAGAATCCAGCAGAAACCTACTAGAAGTTATTAGGCAATGTAGCAAGGTATCAGGCTACAAAATCAATGTACAAAAATCAGTGGCATTTCTTTAGGCAAACACTAAATCTGAAGAAGAAGACATCCATAAATCACTGCCCTTTACTGTTTCAGAAAAATCAATCAAATACCTAGGAATAAAGTTGACCAAAGAAGTGAAAGACTTGTATACTGAAAACTATGAGTCGCTACTCAAGGAGATAGAAACTGATACCAAGAAATGGAAATATATCCCATGCTCATGGATTGGAAGAATAAATATCATCTAAATGAATATTCTCCCCAGAGCCATATACAAATTTAATGCAATACCCATCAAATTTCCACCAGGCTTCTTTAAGAGAATAGAACAAACACTACAATCATTTATCTGGAACATGAAAACACCTAGAATTGCCAAAAGCATCTTAAGGAAAAGAAACAGAAATGGAGGCATCACACTCTCAGACCTTAAACAATATTATAAAGCCATCATCAGCAAAACAGCATGGTACTGGAACAAAAATAGGCACACAGACCAGTGGAACAGATTTGAAAGCCCAGAAGTAAATCCCAACACCTATGGGCATCTAATCTTTGATAAGGGGGCCCAAAGGATTAAATGAAATAAGGAGGCTCTCTTCAATAAATGGTGGTGGAAAAAATGGATTGAAACATGCAGAAGAATGAAATTGAACCACTTTATCTCACCAGAAACAAAAATCAACTCCAAATGGATCAAAGACCTAGATGTCAGACCAGAAACAATCAAATACTTAGAGGAAAACATTGGTAAAACACTTTCCCACATACACCTCAAGGACATCTTTGATGAATCAAACCCAATTGCAAGGAAGACTAAAGCAGAAACCAACCAATGGGACTACATCAAATTGAAAAGCTTCTGCACATCCAAAGAAACTATTAAACAAACAGAGAGACCCCTCACAGAATGGGAGAAGATCTTCACATGCCAGACATCAGACAAGAAACTAAATACCAAAATATATAAAGAGCTCAGCAAACTTAGCCGCAAAAAAGCAAATGACCCCATCCAAAAATGGGCAGAGGAAATGAACAAAACATTCACCTCCAGGAGATCCAAAAGGCTAACAAACATATGAAAAACTGCTCTAGGTCACTGTCAGAGAAATGCAAATGAAGACAACTCTAAGATACCACCTCACTCCTGTAAGAATGGCATACATCAAAAAGGACAGCAGCAACAAATGCTGGAGAGGATGTGGGGACAGAGGTACCCTTTTACATTGCTGGTGGGAATGTAAATTGGTCCAGCCTCTGTGGAGAGCAGTCTGGAAAACTCTCAGAAGGCTAGACATGGACCTTCCATATGACCCAGTAATTCCTCTCCTGGGGTTATACTGCAAGGACTCCATAACACCCAACCAAAAAGAGGTGTGTACTCCTATATTCATAGCAGCACAATTCATAATAGCTAAAACCTGGAAGCAACCCAGGTGCCCAACACCAGATGAGTGGCTGAGAAAGCTGTGGTATATATACACAATGGAATACTATGCATCTATCAAGAACAATGAACCCACCTTCTCTGACCCATCTTGGACAGAGCTTAAGGAATTATGTTAAGTGAACTAAGTCAGAAAGATAAAGATGAGTATGGGATGATCCCACTCATCAACAGAAGCTGACTAAGAAGATCTGAAAGGGAAACTAAAAGCAGGACCTGACCAAATTGTAAGTAGTGCACCAAAGTAAAAACCCAGTGGTGAGGGGTAGACATGTAGCTTCGTGGGACAATGGGGGGTGGGAGTGGGTGGGAGGGATGGGTCACAGTCCTTTGGTGGTGGGAATGGTGTTTATGTATACTCCTAGCAAAATGTAGACAAATAAATCAGGAGTTAATTAATATGAGAGGGGGAAATCAATTGTATGTCTCAAAGTTTCTCAAAAGACAAACTGAATCTTTTTAATATATAGGCTATGTATTTGATATGCGGACTCTCTCAAAAGCCTATACCAAATAGATTAGAAGTATCCAATAGCACAGCTATATACAAGATTTGGGTACTGTACAGCAAACCATAACAAAGGGAATTTTCAAAGTTAACCCAATTAACGAATAATGTGATGATAATATTAACTATCGATTTTCTTTTTGAACCCTAAGACAGCAGGAACCTCACATCTTCACGATAGAGCCCCTACTTCCCCCAGTCCTGGAACCCTTGGATAGGGCCCACTTTCCCGTATGCATCTCCCAATCCAAACCGAATAATATTGCATCCGCCGATCACAATCTAACCAAAGCAACGATTGCCACCTCAACATGCTTCACCTCAGACTGTATCCAGAGACTTTACGTGTGGAATGACAACCCTTCAGCTTCATTACTCGGGTGAGACCTTTACTTTTATAGTACACTCTAAGTTCATCTCAGGTAGTTCACTTTCTAACAAAGTCCCATAATCTAGATATACACCAGTTTCTGTGAGAAAGAGCTTAGATGCACAAGTATCCATAAACTACTGCAAAATATATACCTGAAAGCAGAAGTACACTAGAGTTTGCAGGGAGTACCTCCCTAACACTTCCTCTCCACTATTCCAAGCTTGGGATCCATGATTGCTCAACAAATTGTTTGGCTTCATATGTTAACTTTCTTTTCAATCACCTGGTTCCAGATGCCACCAGGATGCTGGCTAGGCTTCCCTGGATTGAAGACCCCACCAATATGTCCTGGAGCTCAGCTTCCCCAGAGACACACCTTACTAGGGAAAGAGAGAGGCAGACTGGGAGTATGGACCGACCAGTCAACGCCCATGCTCAGCGGGGAAGCAATTACAGAAGCCAGACCTTCTACCTTCTGCAACCCTCAACGACCCTGGGTCCATGCTCCCAGAGGGCTAGAGAATGGGAAAGCTACCATGGGAGGGAGTGAATTATGGGGATTGGGTGGTGGGAATTGTGTGGAGTTGTACCCCTCCTACCTTATGTTTTTGTTCACTAATCCTTTCTTAAATAAAAAAATAATAATAAAAAATAACCATTAGTTTCTTTAAGCATATTTATCTATATATTCATTTCACACTAGTATTGAAGAAAACACTTCTATCCATAGAAATTTATGTAAAATGAAAAATTCAGTTTTCTTTTTTATTTCTTTTTTATTTGGTCACTTGGTCGATTCCAAATTATATTCCTCCATGAGGATAATTTCTGGAACCATCCGTTCCACCCCGGTTCCATGGCTGCCAGTTCTTAGCAACATCGCCCCGCCAGATATTCGTCGGGAATCAGCATCATCTAAGCTCATTTCCCACATCTATGCTCAAACGGACCTGCCAATATACAGGATATCTTCGCCCACCCTGTCCAACGCTTGACGTCTCGTCTCCCAATCTGGTCCCCTACGCCTACACTGAACTTCTCTGTCCCAGTCTCTTGGAAACAGAGTTGGCAGTCAGCTGAGGTAAAGAACAAACACCTCATCACAGACCCCTGCAAGCGTCAACCCGGCTTTGACCTAGCACATTATGATTGGGCTCTCCTCAATCACTATCGAACAGGCCATGGCCGGTGCGCTGCTATGTTTGATCGCTGGGGAGCCAGAGACGACCCAAACGGCCCCTGCGGCTCCAGACAGACTATGACCCACATAGTCAATGACTGCCACCTCTCCAGATTCAAAGGAGGTCTCAAAACTTTACATCAGGCTCAACCTGACGCTGTTGACTGTCTACGGAAGAAGGGCAAACGCTAGAAGAAGAACACAGCCTATATATTAAAAAGATTCAGTTTGTGGTTTGAAAAACTTCGAGACATACAATTAATTTCCCCTTCATATTAATTAACTAGTGATGTATATGAGTACATTTTACTAGGAGTGTACATAAACACCATTCCCACCACCAAAAGACTGTGACCCATCCCTCCCACCCACTCCCACCCCCCACTGGCCCAGGAAGTTGCATGTGTACCCCTCACAACAGGGTTTTTACTTTGGTGCCCTACTTACAATTTGATCAGGTACTTCTTTTAGTTTCCCTTTCAGATCTTCTTAGTCAGCTTCTGTTGATGAGTGGGATCATCCCATACTCATCTTTATCTTTCTGACTGAGCTCACTTAACATAATTCCTTCTAGCTCTGTCCAAGATGGGTCAGAGAAGGTGAGTTCATTGTTCTTGATAGCTGCATAGTATTCCATTGTGTATATATACCACAGCTTTCTCAGCCACTCATCTGTTGTTGGGCACCTGGGTTGCTTCCAGGTTTTAGCTATTATGAATTGTGCTGCTATGAACATAAGAGTACACACCTCTTTTTGGTTGGGTGTTATGGAGTCCTTGCGGTATAACCCCAGGAGAGGAATTACTGGATCATATGGAAGGTCCATGTCTAGCCTTCTGAGAATTTTCCAGACTGCTCTCCACAGAGGCTGGACCAATTTACATTCCCACCAGCAATGTAAAAGGGTTCCTCTGTCCCGACAACCTCTCCAGCATTTGTTGCTGCTACCCTTTTTGATGTATGCCATTCTTACAGGAGTGAGGTGGTATCTTAGTGTTGTCTTAATTTGCATTTCTCTGACAATCAGTGACCAAAAGCAGTTTTTCATATGTTTGTTAGCCTTTTGGATCTCCTCTGTGGTGAATGTTTTGTTCATATCCTCTGCCCATTTTTGGATGGGGTCATTTGCTTTTTTGCGGCTAAGTTTGCTGAGCTCTTTATATATTTTGGTGATTAGTTTCTTGTCTGATGTCTGGCATGTGAAGATCTCCCATTCTGTGAGGGGTCACTTTGTGTGATACTTTCTTTGGATGTGCAGAAGCTTTTCAATTTGATGTAGTCCCATTGGTTTGTTTCTGCTTTAGTCTTCCTTGCAATTGGGTTTGATTCATCAAAGATGTCCTTGAGGTGTAGGTGGGAAACTGTTTTAACAATGTTTTCCTCTAAGTATTTGACTGTTTCTGGTCTGACGTCTAGGTCTTTGATCCATTTGGAGTTGATTTTTGTTTCTGGTGAGATAAAGTGGTTCAATTTCAATCTTCTGCATGTTACAACCCAGTTTTCCCAGCACCATTTATTGAAGAGAGCCTCTTTTTTCAATTTAATCCTTTGGGCCTCCTTATCAAAGATTAGATGTCCATAGGTGTGGGGATTTATTTCTGGGCTTTCAAATCTGTTCCACTGGTCTGTGTGCCTATTTTTGTTCCAGAACCATGCTTTTTTGATAATGATGGCTTTATAATATAGTTTAAGGTCTAGGAGTGTGATGCCTCAACTTCTGTTACTTTTCCTCAAGATGGTTTTGGCAATTTTAGGTGTTTTCATGTTCCAGATAAATGATTGTAGTGTTTGCCCTAGTCTCTTAAAGAAGGTTGGTGGAACTTTGATGGGTATTTCATTAAATTTGTATTGGCTCTGGGGAGAATATTCATTTTGATGATATTTATTCTTCTAATCCATGATCATGGGATATCTTTCCATTTCTTGGTATCAGTTTCTATTTCCTTGAGTAGTGACTCTGTTTTCAGTATATAAGTCTTTCACTTCTTTGGTCAACTTTATTCCTAGGTATTTGATTGATTTTGCTGAAACAATAAATGCGAATGATTTCTGATGTCTTCTTCAGAGTTAGTGTTTGCATAAAGAAATGCCACTGATTTTTGTACATTGAGTTTGTAGCCTGATACCTTGCTACATTGCCTAATAACTTCTAGTAGGTTTCTGCTGGATTCTTTAGGTTTTTCTATGTATACTATCATATCATCTGCAAATAGTGAATGCTTGACTTCTTCCCTTCCAATCTGTATTCCTTTGATTCCTTTCTTTCCCTGATTGCTATGGCAAGAACTTCCAATACTATGTGGAAGAGTAATGGTGACAGTGGACAGCCCTGTCTAGTCCCCGATCTGAGGGGGAATGCTTTCAGCTTCTGTCCATTGAGTATGATGTTGGCCATATGTTTGCTATATATAGTCTCCATTTACTTGAGGAATTTCCCATCTATTCCCATTTTTTGTAGAATTTTGAGCATGAATGGGTGTTGGATTTTGTCAAAGGCTTTCTCTGCATCTATTGAGATAATCATGTGGTTTTTGGCTTTGCTTTTATTGATGTGGTGAATGACATTGATTCACTTATGGATGTTGAACCAGCCTTGAATTCCTGGGATGAATCCCACTTGGTCGTGATAAACAATCTTTTTGATACGTTGCTGTATCCGGTTGGCCAAGATCTTGTTTAATATTTTGGCATCTATGTCCATCAGAGATATTGGTCTGTAGTTTTCCTTTTTTGTTCTGTCCCTATCAGCTATCATCATCAGGGTGATGTTGACTTCATAGAAGGTGGAAGGGAGTATTCCTGTTTCTTCAATCTTATGGAAAAGCTTAAGAAGTATGGGTATTAACTGTTTCCTGAAAGTTTTGTAGAATTTGTTTGTGAAGCCATCTCATCCAGGACACTTGTTGTTAGGGAGATTCTTAATAATGGTTTAAATTTCTTTGTCTGTGATTGGTGCATTTAGATTTTGTAGTTCTTCTTGGTTCAGTTTAGGAAGGGCATATGCTTCTAGGAATTGTTCCATTTCTTCCAGATTCTCTAGCTTGGTGGCATATAGTGCTTTATAGAAGTTTCGCAGGATTCTTTTTATTTCTGTGGTGTCAGTTGTGATATCTCCTCCATTGTTTTCAATTCTATTAATTTGAGTCTTCTCTCTTTTTTGTTTGGTGAGTCTGGCTAGGGGTTTTTCAATTTGGTTTAATTTTCGAAGAACCAACATTTGGCTTCATTGATCTTTTTTATGGTTCTTTTATTTTCGATGTTGTTTATTTCTGCTCTAACTTTAGTGATTTCTGTCCTTCTGGTTACTTTAGGGTTCCTTTTTTCCTTTTCCCCTTGAGGTGTGCAGTAAGGTCGTTCATTTGAGTTTCTTCTTTGTGTTTAATATGTGATTGTATGGCTATAAGTTTCCCCTCTCAGTACTGCTTTAGCAGTGTCCCAAATATTTTGATTTGTTGTGTCTTCATTTTCATTAGTTTCCAGGAACATTTGAATTTCCTGCTTGAGTGAAATCTCTGACCCAGTGGTTCTTAAGGAGCATGTTGTTTATTTTCCAAATTCTGTGACTTTTAATAATTTTCTGTTTGTTGTTAAATGTTAGTTTTACTCCACTGTGGTCTGAGAAGATACTTGTGATGATTTCAATGTTCTTGAATTTATTGATGCTGTCCTTGTGGCCTAACATGTAGTCTATCCTTGAGTATGTGTAATGTGGATTTGAAAAGAAGGTGTATTCCAGTTTTTTGGGGTGAAGTACTCTGAAAATGTTCAAGAGGACCAGTCTGTCAATCTCTTCATTCAATTCTCTTGTATCTTTGTTGGTTCTCTGCTTTGTTGATCTGTCTAAGTGTGAGAGTTGGGTATTGAAGTCTCCCACTATTATTGTATTACTATTGATGTATTATTGAAATTCTTTCAGTAGATGCTTAATGTATTTAGATGGTCCACATTGGGTGCATAGATGTTAATAATTGTTAACTCTTCTTCGCTGATTGATTCTCTAATCATTATGTAATGTCCTTGCCTATCTTTTATTACTGTATTTAATTTAAAATCTATCGTGTCTGAGATGAGCATGGCTGTTCCTGCCCTTTTTTGTGGTCCGTTAGCCTATATGATAGTTTTACATCCTTTCACTATAAGTCTGTCTTTATCTTGTTGTGATTGATGGGATTCTTGCATATGGTTGGATTATGTTTTCTGATCCATCCCCCAATTCTGTGCCTTTTCATGGGTGAGTTTAAGCCATTGACGTTTATTGATTTTATGGATTTAATTTATTCTAGTGCCATTGTTCAAAAAAAAAATTTTTTTTGTTTGCTCTGATATATTGCCAGTATTATAGTGATGTTCCTGTTTATAAGAGGTCTTCTAGAACCTCTTTTAGCCCGGTTTGGTGATGGTTGCCTCCTTTAACTGTTGTTTGTCTACGAAGGTTTTGATCCCTCCATCTAGTTTGAATGAAAGTCTAGCAGGATATATTATCCTTGGTTGAAACCCTTTTTCATTCAGGGCTCCATAGATATCTTGCCATTCTCTTCTGGCTTTTAGAGTTTGAGTGGAGAAGTCTGCAGATAATCTTAGGGGTTTTCACTTGTATGAGACTTTTTGTTTCTCTCTTGCAGCCTTTAGGATCCTTTCTTTATCCTTACTTCTTCTCATTGTGACTATGATGTATCTTAGTGTCTTCAGGTCTGGGTTGATTCTGTTTGGTACTCTCTGGGCCTCTTGAATCTTGATGTCCTTTCTGTTATTCAGGTCTGGGAAGTTTTCTTCTATTATTTCCTCTAGAAGGTTTGCTTCCCCTTCCTCTCTTTCTTCTTCTGGCAGGCCAATTATATGAATGTTACTTCTTTTGATATCATCTCTTATGTCTCTGTTGTTGTTTTCAGTGTCTCTCAATCTCTTTTTAAGCTCTTTCACCTCTTTCTTCGTTTTCTCTAACTCATCCTCTGTCTGAATAATTCTGTTTTCTGCTTCTGTTATTCTGCTTTCCCTTGCCTCAGCTTCTTTCTTCATTACAGCTATTTCAGCTTTCAGTTCTCTAATTGCCTCAAGATAATCAGTATTTTCCTTGGGGGTCTCAACTGTTGTTTCCCTAATACTGCCATTCTTTCCTCCAATGTTGTTTTCATTTCTGTGATTAATAAGTTTATTATTGCTTGCATACTTTTCTTATCTATGGTTACTTCTGGCTGATATGTAGTTTCTTCTGGGCTCTTGTCTTCATTCATTGGAGTAGCAGTTTTATTTGTTTTTGATCTACCCATTTTTTTGATTTATGTGTTTTTTTTTTTTATGCTCTGTTGTTCCTCAGTTGTTGTGTTTTGAGCACAAGCAACACTGTACTAAATACCTTTATGACAATTGCACTCACCAACCTCAGGAATTACAGTAGCAACTGCAGCAAGTATTGAAGCAGTTTAATCACTATCAGTTAGCCAAACAATTTCTCCAGTCCATAAAAAAATAGTAACCAAATCCCAGTGAAGAAGAAAGAGTAAAGAAAGAAGAGATAGCAAGAATAGACAGTTATGCAAATCTACTATCCACTGTATATTCTAAGGGTAACAAGAGGGGAAAGGGAACTAGAGCAGAGATACACACATAGAGAGTCCACTCTGTGTCTGATTTCTTCCCCAAAATAATTCACAAATTCAGAAAGGCAAAGAAGAAAGAAGGAAGAAGTGTATGACAAGATTAAAAAAAAAGAAAAAAGAGACAAGAGAGAGAAAAGAGCAAAGATAAGAAAAAGAGCTGTAATTAAAGAGCAGTGAAAGGAAAGTTTTTTTATTACTTTATTTTTAGTTTAATTTAATTTAATTTTTTAATTAGCTAGGTGGAGGAGGGAAGGGAGAGTCTGTAGAGGAGGTAGGAGTAAGGAGACAAGTTCCTCCCACAATAGATAAGATGCCTACTACCCTAGCAATGAAAGATACCCTATGAGTTAATTCTGATCAACCTAAGGGGGTGGGATATATATGCCTTTATATAATATTAATAATAAAATAGAGCAGGGTAAAAAAAAAAAATCCTGTTCCAGATTACCTCAAACCTCATGATCAAAGGCAGCTGATTGTTAAGAAAGAGAAAAAAAAGAAAAAGAAAAAACCTCAGGACTAGACAAGGATAGCTGAAATAGACATTGACGCAAATCTACTATCCACTGTATATTCTAGGGGTAGCTAAAGGAGGAAGGGAAGTTGAGCAGAGATACTCGAAATGAGAGTCCAACTCTGAGTCAGCATTCTTCCCCAAAATAATTCCCAAATGTGTATCAGTGAATTCAAAAAACATAATTTGGTGGTGTGGGGAATGGGGCCTGTGGCTTTGGAAGCTGTAGGATTAAGGAAGAAAGGATGACAAGAATGAGAAAAAGAAAGAATGAGAGAGAGAAAAAAAAGATAAGAAAAATTACAGTCATAAAAGAGCGGTGAAAGGAAAGAGTTTTTAATTTATTTATTTATTTATTTTTAATGATTTAATTAGCTATGTGGGGTGAGGTGGGGGGGGGTTGGCTACTTAGAAAGAAAAAAGGCCAGAGGTTTCAGAAGGGTATAGACTTAGAATGCATGATACTCCCTGTTGGGACAGGAATCTTTGTAAAGAAATAGGCTCAGCAGGGGAGCCTGCTAGGAGCTGTTCCCCAGGGACTGCTTATGTGGGGAGGTAAGGGGGAGGAGGTGTGCTTAATAATTTAAAAGAAACAAAAAAAAAATTTCCCCTTTTTTTCTACTCTTTTTTTACCCAAGTTAAGTTATAGTCACCTCCTTGGTGTAACCGCTAGGACCCCTTATTTACTGGCCTACTAAAGGCAGAAAATCCTACTGTTTCCAGAAGATGTGGTCAGAGCTCAAGCCACTAGCAGCTTCAGTCCACCATCTTCTGGGAACCAGCCAGTTTTCTTATAAATTAAAGTTGAAAGGGTTCAGGAATGGGTAATTTCAAGTATATAGACAATTTCACTAGGCTCCTGATTATTAAACAATATGTTCCACTTTTTATCTTAATGCTTTTCAGCCATGAACTTGCAGATGCTACCATGATACAAACCTGACTTCCCAGGGAACCAATGTACCTTGGACCCCCATTTCTCCAGAACCCTGCCCCACTAGGGAATGATAGGGACAGGCTGAGAGTATGGATCAACCTGCTAACACCATGTCCAGTGGAGAAGCAATTACAGAAACCATATCTTCTATCTTCTGCACACCATAACGTTCTTTGGTTCTTACTCCCAGACGGATAAAGAATAGGGGTACTTCCAGTGGTGGTGAGGGGATATGGAACTCTGGTGGTGGGGAGTGCATGGAATTGTACTTTTACACCATAGTCTTATATACCCATCATTACTAAATCACTAGTAAAAAAAAAAAGAAAAAGGGGATTCAGGCTGTAGTGCAGCAGGGTGAGTGCAGGTGGCCCACAGTGTAGGGACCTGAATAAGGATCTGGGTGGAGCCCCAGGCTCCCCACCTGCAGGGAAGTCAGTCACTTCATGGTAGGTGAAGCAGATCTGCAGGTGTCTGTCTTTCTCTCTGCCTCTCTGTCGCCCCCTCTTCTCTCCATTTCTCTTTGTCCTATCCAGCAAAGACGACATCAATAACAGCAACAATAATACCTACAACAATTAAAAAAAAAGGGCAACAAAAGGGAATAAATAAATAAGAAAAAGAACTAAGATATATTTGTTCTTTTTCACAAGGATTTCATTCACAGGCAAGGTATTTCCATGTACTGGCAAAAGGTATAAGCAGTTCCAAATACTGAATCTAACATTTTGTTAGTCCCAAAGATGGTGTGTCCTCCTCCCACCTTTTTTCTTTTTTTTTTTTTTCCCAATTTTTATTAGATAGGACAGAGAGAAATTGAGAGGAGACAAGAAGATAGAGTGAAGGAAATTTTTAAAAAGACATCTGCAGACCTGTTTTGGATCCCCTGCAGGTGGGGATCTGGGAATCCTTATGCTTGGTAATATGTGCACTTAACAGGGTACAGCAATAACTAGCACCCCATTTAAAAAAAAATAAAACATTGGGTTCAGATAACTTAATCATCCCTCTTTGGCTTACTAGCCTACCTAAGGCAATATTTTGGTGGTCCTGACCAGGTGTCAATATCATCTGAATACAGAGAGGGCTGGAGGCAGAGAACACACATTACCATTTGAATGCAAAAAGGAGGCTCAATAAGGAAGTGGTTTGCTGCAAGGAGAACTGAGAGGAGTGACTAGTGAAGACAAATTCTCTACACTCTATTTAACAAATACAGAAAGAACTTCAGGCTTAAAATTGAAAGATCCTAGATAAGATTTATGAAGCACCTACCTGAAAGAACATCACTGACTCTCTAATAGAGTACATGCTTAAAAAAAAAATGAAGTGTGTTTAAAAATTAAAGGAAAATTTACTAAATTCTGTTTGCATTCCTGAAGCTATCAAGGACTGAGCCACACACACAAACATATATACACATTATCATTATATTGAGGGAAGGAAAGGAGAATGAAAAAAGAGTGGCTATTGAGTATCTTATTCTTAGCTCTCACAAATTTGCCTGATGTCTTATTTATCATTTGGAGGTGAGAAAACTAAAGTTCAGAGAAATGATGTAAGTTTCTTAAGTTTAATAAATATGAAGATAGAATACGAACCCACCAATCTTTTTTTCTATGTATTTGATGGTTTCTAAAGCATACTATTATCTAAAATGATTAAAACAAACAAACAAAAATTAAGTTCTAAAGGAAAATTCCACTGACAATATTTCAGTAAAATAAAATAAAAATAAACTTTTGCTAAGAAGTTCATTAAAGTATCCTTCATATTAACAGTTTTTCAAAACCTTAAAATTTCCAGGTAGAATGAATGACCAGAAGGCTTTGAACTCTAATTTCATTAGGACCCGGAGAGAGATGAGGAAAAAATGAAAGACATTTAGAAGTGTAGGTGTGACTTAGAAAGGAAGAAAAGGCAGGACCATATGGAAAAAAATTGACTTAAAAAGGAAGAGAAGGCAGGACCATAGGGGGAAAAAATAGCCAAGTATATATAAATATAGATAGTTATAGAAATAATAGTTGGGCAGGGAAGATAGCATAATGGTTATGCAAACAGACTCTCATGCCTGAGGCTCCTAAGTCCCAAGTTCAATCCCCTGCACCACCTTAAGCTAAGCAGTGCTCTGGTCTGTCTCTCTCTCTCTCTCTCTCTCTCTCTCTCTATGTCTCTCTATGAATCTCTCTCAAAAATAAAAAATAAATAATATATATAAAAGAAATAATAGTCAACCCATATCTGTGATCTTGGGAGAACTACTGCAGTTTGCAATGGAGGGAATGGGACACAGAAGCCCTGCTATCTTATAATTTTGTAAATCAATGTTAAATCACTAATAAAATTTAAAAATAATAATGCATTTTTATGAGAATAACACAGAGAGAGCAGAGAACTATTCCAAAATGTGAACAGTGCCAGAAAATGAATCTGGAACCTTATACATGTAAGTCTTGTACTCTGCCAGATGACTCTATCTCTAGTCACTAAAATAAAAACAAGCAAGCAAACAAACAAAAAAACCCCAGAAAGAAGTAACCAGTAAGAAATAGTTTGTTGACAAATTCACCCTAACTGTTAAGAGCTCTATCACTAGTACAGAAGTTTAATCATCTAACTTCAAGGTGAAAGTTATTCCTAGTTAGCAATTAATGGCATGCTTATATTTGTACATATAGACATATCTAAATTTAAAGGAAAATTTAGTGAGTTTTTTTACACAGACTTCATAGCTGAGAGATGGAACCATACTTTACATCAAACATGCAAAACATAATGATTGAGGATTTCATTGTCAAAAAACTGAACTATCTAGGAAATGCCAAGGACATAATAAATTAGAATGTGGTCAATGCCTGATATTGTGTTCAGTTTCTTCTCTCCTTCCTATAGTCTTTTGCTTTCAATGTGAGGGAATATTTGAAATGTGAAAAATAACCTTTTTGTCTTCCCCATATCCCTGATGGTGTTACCATATGGCTCTAGCATTTGGTTCTATCTTTTTCACCCTCCCACTATTTATTTATTTTAATCACTACTCAAGATTAGTAAGAAGAAAGACTATAAGAATCTATTCTTGGCTACATTCATGCTCATAGTTCAGCTCTGGATCATTCAACTTTCCTTAGCTACAGAGACTGCCATCTTTAAATGAGCATACGTTAACTGATTGAATGAAATACTTAAAAATGATATACTCCTTATATTTTGGGAGATTTTACATTATCTGTGAATGTTTTCTTCCCTAAGTTCCAAAACCATCTGTGCCTTCTCATTTTATGACCAAGACTTTTTTGAGTTTCAAATTTACTTAGAGCTGACAAAACACAACATCTGGATTTCAATTCAAGGAGGAAAGCCTTATCTGAAAGCTTTTTAATGCCCTAAGACCACAATGAGATCAAATTGAGGAACATTTTTTTTATGAGTTGAGTGCAAATGAATTGGAACACGCAGATTAAATTTCTCTTAAACCTCAAAGGGATTTTAAATATTAAGGAAAAGTGCTTTGCAAACTTCTTCATGGTTTCTGCCAAATTCAGAATACTTGAGGAGAAAAATAAAAGAGTTGGTGATATCTTCTGAATCCAAATGGATCTAGAATTTTTTTTCTCTAGTGTATAAAGAACATTTTCATCTATGAATAAATGAGAACATGAACAAAGAATTGAAGAGTTTCATATCCAATAACGCTTAATCTTTGGTCTAAAGTAAGAATATTCCTAGTGTTCAACCTATCTTTCCTTATTTCTATTACTATTCATTTTTTCAATAATAGTCCAGGATATGAATCTATGACATAATTATACTGAGATGACACACACACAAACTGCCAGTCATTTCATGTACTTTGTTTCTGGATAAGAGAAGTTGATTAATAGTTGTTACGCGTTTATAAATTTATTTCAAGTCAGTTCTTCTTTAAAATGTTTTTATTATTTTTATTTATTTATTGGATACAGAGAGTCATAAATTGAGAGGAAGGAGGAGACAGAGAGGGAAAGAGACAGAAAGATACCTGCAACCCTGCTTCACCACTTGCAAAGCTTTCCCTCTGCAGGTGGGGACCGGGGGCTCAAACCTGGGTCCTTGTGCATTGCAACATGTGCACTCAAACAGGTGCGCCACCACGCGGCTCCCTTCAAGTCAATTCTATTTCTTGGTTTTAACAAAACCTTTCTGATAAATAAAAACTAGGCATCCCATGCCCTGCAACATTCTCTCTCTCTCTGTCTCTCTGTCCCTGTCTCTCTCTCTCTCTCTCTCTCACACACACACACACACACACACACACACACACACACACACACACACTCACTAGTTATTCAAACATTCCATGTTAAATTTGCTTTCTGTGCCTCTATGTTAAGGGCAGAGTATAAAAGCATTGTTACTAATACTTCAACTCACTACTTCTGATCCTGAGGTCCCTGTACACACATGAAGTAATTCTTCAATTATTTTCAGGGATTTGTAGGGAGAACTCTGCCATGACCATGGACCTGAGTAAAATCTCTGCAAACAACAACCCTGAAGAGGGCAGACTGAGGGGAGCAATCATTGGCATAGGGACTGCAATTTTCCCAATTTCCTGAGTTGGAAGCAGTTTGAAAATGATCCTTTGCAGGTAGCCACAGTCTGGCAGTGACTTGAAGTAATTCTCCCCCTCTGCCCTTTCCTTCAGAAAGCCTTGATCTACTCTTATCCTGAGGGTAACCAATGTCATGACATGTCTGCAGCCTTCCTTATCATCGCTACTAATAACAGATTCCTGCCTGGAGACAGCACCAGGAGCACAATTTTAAATAGTCTCCTTTGCCACAAAATGGTTTTGTAAAGCAGACTCTGTGTAGAGATAAATATTCACAATCGTGCTGGAGATGACTTCAGAAGTCATCTGAACAAATTAAGATAAAGCCTTATTACTGGTGACTTCTTTTTTTCCCACCACTGTCATCTTACATTTGAACATAAGACTTTCAAAGGCATCCTCAAACTACCACTCTCTCTCTCTCTTTTTCAACTCAGGAATAATGCTGAAGGATGTAGTTGTTAAACTGAGGGAGAAAATAAGCCTCGCATACCCATCTGTTCCCTGAGAGACCAATGCAAACTGCCTACTGGGGTTGGAAGGGATCCAGACAAAATAAATCCTCCCAAATTAAGAAAAGATAGTCTCAGGAAATAAAGATGTATTTTTAACATGCTGCAGTAAAAGACATACACATACAAGCTTCTTTAGTCTTTCCCTCACCTGAGGGAAAAACTGAAAAGACAAAATATACAGATTCATACTTTTCCACTTGTGTGTGATAGAAAAGGTATAAGAGAACAACCCTATTCAAATTATAAGCCTAAGAAAGAGTGCTCTACTTCAGTGAGGGGCAAGGAATAGAGGTGCAGAAAAACAGGTGAATTTAGAGGGAAATGGCCCTCCTCAACAGAAAAATAGCAAAAGCATTTCCTATACCTACAGAAGTTTAGGGAAATGATTTATATTCATGCATTGTGTATACGTGTTGGGTTATAAGATCAATTTAATTATTGTGAAATATTTCCAACCAGTTGCACTGGAATGATTCAATTTTAAGACTTTCCTTCAGGTATCTGAAATGAGGCATTTCCTTTCTTATAACAGCATATTGTTGCAGAAACCACTGTTTGTTTTCACTTACATTTTATGTAACTTCTCTGGATCTCATAGTTTCACAATATGAACCTACCTATAGATAATAATGTGTGTTTGTACAATCTAACTATCACATTCTGATAGCTTATGATTTGTAGTAGCAATTCCATAAAGACTATACTGCCCCTTATATACAACAAGAACAATAATAACATCAAAAGGAGGTAAATATTTATGACTTTTCTATTAGACAGGATAGTTCTCAAGAAATGTTACTATGAAAAAGTGGTTTCTTGTCAATTAATTATATTCTCAAATTTTAACACTATACAAGTATAATCTATAAACGTTTCATATCCCCATATATATATATACAAACTAGCAATCATTTTTTTCTGCAAATGACCCCTAACCAATGATAAAATAAGGAACATCAGTAGGGACATGGAACTAATTCCTAAAAGCAACCTCCACACCATCTTTGTCTCTCACTAAGGAGTATATAATGGGTATTTAATAATATCATTTCACTACTAAGGTCATTACTTATTAAATTTTTGAAATAATAATAGGTTATTAGTGCAATGCTGGCATAAAAAGTAATTGGAATATTCCATGAACCTAACCTATGAACCATGTTGGGAGAACATATGTATCAAGAAAGCAATCTGAACTGATGTAGGAGGCAATGCATAGCTTTAATTGGTCTCTAGTTATGGCAGTGTCTCACAAAGTCCTACATATATTACTTGAGTGAATAGAACACATGCTATAAGGGAGATATTATTTTGAGTCCAAATTTATAGCTGAGAAAACAGAAATATGTAGATTAAATAGTCTGCTTATGGTAGCACAAGCAGAAATTATCATAAATCAAATTTCAGTGCAAAACCTATTCCATTAATTTCAACCACCATACCTATCTGCCTTGGTGACATACTTAAAACATGCTCTTTCTTCTTAATACTTTCAACTAAATCATTAAAAAAAAAAAAAAAAGATGACCAACTAGCTTAGTGCAGCTGCCTCCACTTTGAAGCTAGAGAGCCTCATTCAAGCATCAAATTTAAAATGTGTAATTTCTTGTGCAATGTGTCCTGTTTGATGGCATGGCTGTGCATAGTTATATAAGGAGTCCTGGGCAGACATGGATGTGTAGACTGTCCAATATTGAGACATAATTACAGTTATGTAAAGCTCAAGCTAATCTTCTCTGCATCCCATGCTCTCGTCCAGATATGCTGGTAATCAACTTAGCAGCTGTGGTGATTATCTGACATATTTTTAATATATAAAATAAGGATATTTTTGCAATATTCCTGTTGTTCAGATTTTGTAAAATGGCTTATGTTATTTATTTCAGGCCATCCACTATCTAAGAAAAGTCAATGTTCTCAGAATAATCTTAAAAGGCATTCCATCTTCTGACCTGTTATCCTTTAGTAACTAACTTCAAATCACAGAACTGTCACTTGTTCAACTAACTACATTGGTGTCCCCTATGTTCTGTCAACGATGGAAGCACACTCTTAATATTGTACTATGCATTTGATTATTTTTCTCTGCCTTTAAAACCTCCTTTTTCTTTATTTAGTAAGATCAGAATCACACCTTGAAGACTTTCTTCACACTTCCTCACCAAGTCTCTTCCTTGTCATCTTATTTAAAATTGCAGTCCCTTCTTCCAACACATTCTTACTCTTTCTCTTGGGGTTATTTTTTCTACTGTATACAAGTAACATTCTGAGTAATAGAATAGGATATTTGTTGTCTTAACTCCTTCTAATTTAGCCCTCTCCAAGAAAGTTAATGTTTACATCTATTTTGTTAATTCCTTTCTCCATAAAACCCAAAATTTATAATTTGCATATTACAAGAATTTGGTAAGCATATACTGAATCATTTCACATAAGATAAAAAATGTTCCAGTTTGACATAGTAGACCCTCTTGTGTACTTCTGCAGGACCTCACCCTCAATGTGGGTCAAAAATGGTGGGGTTACCCCATTCTCTGAATGGTGGGGTTGCCCCATTCTCATAATAGGGTCAACATATTATGCCACTTAAAGATGATGGGTCCTGCCATGAATGCAGCCTAGATCGTTCCTAGCTATGACCACAGAGTATGAGCTCAGGCATACAGGGACACAGAGGTTACACAGGATTCAGTGCTGAATACAGGTCCCAGATCAAATTGACAGGGTTTACATTTGGTGATATTTTTAAAATTTCCCATATTTGGGAGTTACTCTCTGTCCTGATTTAGCTTTCTAGTCCTATTTCCACTTCTGACACTATCTCCCCAGACAATACTTTTGGCCTACCTGCATGTTAGCTGTCAGGCTCAGGCAAAAATTGGTAAAGTCATGGACCCCTTAGAATATACCTAAAATGGACCTACTAGCTCTTTTCTAAATGAAGACCCCAAATCTCATCTGCTATATTCTTGCCTTTCAGTTTCTGATTATTAAACAATTTGTTCTGCTTTGTATCTTGGTGCTTTTTCAGTCACCAAGTTGCAAATGCTACCATGACACCAATCTGACTTCTCTGGGCAAATGACCTTACCAATTCGTCCTGGAACCCCACCTCTCAGAGTTCTGTCCCACTAGAAAGGGATAGAGACAGGCTGGGACTATAGATGGACCTGCCAATGACCATGTCCAGTGGAGAAGCAATTACCAGAGCCAGACCTTCCACCTTCTGCACCCCATAAATGACCCTGGGTCCATACTCCCAGAGGGGTAAACAGTAAGAAAGCTTCCAATGGAGGGATCAGATACAGAACTCTGGTGGTGGGAATTGTGTAGAATTGTACCCCTCTTAACATATGGTCTTGCAAATCATTATTGAATCAATGATAAAAAAAAGTATCTCTTTTACCCTTGGATTGTTAAGCTATAGACAAAAGTCAGCAATATCCTTGAATGACTAGGTCATGAGAATCAATAAATTTCCTACTTTGCCTGAAAAATAAAAGTGGTAGAATGATATTTTATTCCTCCCCTTTTCCTCCTGATTTATATGAGAAATAATTATTTTAAATGCTATGCTTCTCTACATGATAAACTTTCTTTTGGAATTCCATCACCATGCCTATAACATTTCATTTCTCTTTATCTTCTTGTTTTAATTGTAGGAACTCTACTTCTGGAAGATAGTAGAAACTACTAAAAATAGCCATTATTTGTAAACAAAAATTTTATGATAAATGTAACAGTTAAGGGTTATTTGTAATGGTGGTGATAGTAATAGCAAGAATAATCCTTCATTGGGGAGTTATTTTATGAATTATGGACCATGATTGATCTTTTATTATTTGTTGGCTTACTTTCAGAAAAATTTTATGAAATATTCAAAATTAATAGAGACAGATACTGAGGTTCAGAGATATGACAGATAACTTGATCAAGGTCACAGACTAATAACTGAAAAGTATAAATGCCAAGACTGACAAGTCCTTATCCATATTATTCATAACATCTTTTATCTAAACACTAAAGTTTCAGTAGAAAATTATTTAATTTTATCAGGACACACTTGCCAACACAACTGCTTATTATATGGATTGAACATATTCAGAAGATATATGCCTGTTTTTCTATATACTTGGTACAGCACAGGTTTTTTTTTTTAATTCACAACACTTGTCTTTTTTTTTTTTTCCTTATATGTATTTATTTAGCTGGCTAGCAATATCTTATTCTTGGTCTGCATATAATCTTTTTCTGCTGCTATAGTTCTTGTAATGTAAGAAAGTGACTCTTTACACAGCTCGGATTTCTTTCTTAAGAATGGTTTTGTTGCCATGAAAAGGACTCATAATGACTCCTTTACCTTTCCTTAGATATATTTGGTGGACTCCTTGGGGAAGCTTAGAAATTCTGACACTTCATGTAAGTGCAATGCGTTTGCCAAAGATACTCTTTGTTGGGGAGGCTGAGGATTTTTTTTTATTTACTTATGGACACAGCATGGTTTATAGTCTCCCAGAGAGAGAAAATGGAAAAGGAAAATGGCAAAAACAAAATTGAAACCAGCCAATTGGTAAAATATCTTTAGTTTGTACAAAGGACACTAGGGAAGCTTAGAAAACAGAAACTCCTTCAGAATTAATCAATATGGTTTCAGTGGAAATGATATTTATTGAGTACCTATTATGAGCCAAAGTTATATAAAGTGCCTATGGACGTTTAACATTGTACCCTTGTAAAAAAATCACTTATATGCATGTTAACTCTACATTTTTATTAAATATTAGAGCACCAATGTTGCAAAGTTTATTCTTATTCAAAATAATGAGACTCATCCAAATATTAAGAATAGATCTACAATATAAACCAGCTATTTTTTGCCTTGGTTTTTATGAAAAGCCATTAAAATGCTTAGAAGAAGAGATTTGTAGACATTTATTCATTACAGTGGCAAAATCTGGAAACAATCAAAGTATCCAACACACACATAATCAAAAGAACACTACTCAGAGGGAGTTGGGCGGTAGCACAATGGGTTAAGTGCATGTGGCGCAAAGTACAAGGACTGGTGTAAAAATTCCCCACCTGCAGGGGAGTCGCTTCACTAGCGGTGAAACAAGACTGCAGGTATCTATCTTTCTTTCCCCCTCTGTCTTCGCCTCCTCTCTCCATTTCTCTCTGTCCTATCCAACAATGACAACATCAATGTTGTATATATACACAATGGAATACTACTCAGCTGTAAAAAATGGTGACTTCACAGTTTTCAGCCGATCTTGGATGGACCTTGAAAAAATCATGTTGAGTGAAATAAGTCAGAAATAGAAGGATGAATATGGGATGATCTCACTCTCAGGCAGAAGTTGAAAAACAAGATCAGAAAAGAAAACACAAGTAGAACCTGAAATGGAATTGGCGTATTGCACCAAAGTAAAAGACTCTGGGTGGGGAGAATACAGGTCCATGAAGGATGATAAATGACCTAGTGGGGGTTGTATTGTTAAATGGGAAACTGGGGAATGTTATGCATGTACAAACTATTGTATTTACTGTTGAATGTAAAACATTAATTCCCCAATAAAGAAATAAATTAAAATAATAATAATAAAAATAATATCAATGTTAAACAACAAGGGCAACAAAAGGGAAAATAAATATTTTTAAAAGGCATGGTGGAGGGTGGGGGGGCGGGGGTGGGCGGTGGGGATGGGACACAGTCTTTTGGTGGTGGGAGTGGTGTTTATGTACAAACCTATTAAAGTGTAAACATTATATAAACCACTATTTAATTA
The DNA here is from genome assembly GCF_950295315.1 of Erinaceus europaeus. Taxonomy (NCBI): domain Eukaryota; kingdom Metazoa; phylum Chordata; class Mammalia; order Eulipotyphla; family Erinaceidae; genus Erinaceus; species Erinaceus europaeus. The sequence continues at coordinate 148,527,805 of NC_080163.1, forward strand.
ATATGAGAGGCGAAAAACTGATGATATGTCTAGAACTTCTTAAAACACAGACTGAGTCTTTTTAATACATAGGCTGAGTCTTTGATATGTTCTCTCCCAAAAGCCTAGACCAGGGAGAACAGAAGCAACCGACAACACAGCTATATACAAGAGGCTGGGTACTAAACCCCATACCCTATCAAAGGGATTTTGCAAAGTTAACCCTATCACCAAATAATGTGATGATAACAATAACTATCCGTTGTCTTCTTGAACCCTAAGACAACAGGAACCTCACATTTCCACTATAGAGACTATATTTCCCCCAGTCCTGGAACCTTAGGGTGGGGCCCACTTTTCTGCATGCTGCTCTCAATTCAAATCAAATAATATTGCATCCGTGGATCGCAACCTAATCAATACAACAAGTGCCACCCCAGCATGCTTCACTTCCGACTGTGACCAGAGACTTCAGGTGTGGAATGACAACCCTTCAGCTTCATCACTTGGGTGAGACCTTTCCTTTCATAGTATTCTCTAATTCTGTTCCAGGTGTTACACTCCTCAATAAAGTCCCCAAACCTAGCTATAGTCCAGGTCCCCTGAGATAGAAAATAGGTACAACCCGTGCCCATAAACTAGGGGAAAAATATATACCTGAAAGTAGAAGTACACAAGAGCATGCAGGGAATACCCTCAACACTTCATCTGCACTATTACAGTCTTTAGGTCCATGATTGTTCAATAATTTGTTTGGCTTTGTATGTTAACTCTCTTTTCAGCCACCAGGTTCCTGATGCTGACCAGATTTCCCTGGACAGATGACCCCATCAATGTGTACTGGAGCTCCACTTCCTCAGAGCCCCACCCTACTAGGGAAAGAGAGAGACAGGCTGGGAGTATGGATCGACCAGTCAATGCCCATGTTCAGCGGGGAAGCAATTACAGAAGCTAGACCTTCCACCCTCTGCAACCTACAAGGACCCTGGATCCATACTCCCAGAGAGATAGAGAGTGGGAAGGCTATCAGGGGAGGGGGTGGGATGTGGAGATCGGGTTATGGGAATTGTGCGCAATTGTACCCCTCTTATTCTATGGTTTTGTTAATGTCTCCTTTCTTAATTAAAAAAAATAAAAAAATAATGTAAAAAAAAGAATATAAAAAAAGAACACTACTCAGTTATAAACAAAGATGGGATCTTACATTTTGCTACAATATGAATGGAAGAGGAGGGGACCATGCTAACTGAAATAAAATAGGAGAGGGAATGGATGATTTCACTCACAAGTTATATTTAAGAAATAAGGTTAAATGTGAAGTGAAAAATAAACAAGCCATAGTTTATTTCAACAATTCCAAGGATTAAAAATTGGGCAGTTGTAGAGGGATATGAGGGCTTGCTCTATGAATGAAGGAGATAGCTCTTTGGTGGTGAGTATATGTGCTGTCACAATATTTGGGGACATATGACAGTGTACCAGTGTAACAAAAACAGTCTGATGAAGACACTTTTTCTCTCCATAAAAATAAACAGATAAAATAAATTGTCAAATGTTTCCTTCATTATTAAAATTATGAGCTAGGGCAGCAAAACAAAACAAACAAACTCACCTGGACAATGTATCACTTGCCATGCATATAACCCAGGTTCAAGTCCAACCTCCACATGTAGATGTGGCAACTCTTACCCTCCCTTTACCCAAATCCATGCTCATCCTCGACCGCCACTGATACATCTTCCTCTGAAAAAGTTGACCTAGAGCAGTGAAGCCAGTAATAACGCTTTGAAGAGGGTTAAACCGGGAATGGCTGCCGACTATGACAACATCACCCCAGAACTCATTCTTAACTTGGGCCCTGCGGCAAAGAAGTGGCTCACTACATTCCTGTCCCACATCTTGGAATCCGAATCTATGCCCAAAATTTGGCGTCATGCGAAGATAATAGCAGTTTTGAAACCAAAGAAAGACCCAACACTGGCCGCCAGCTATAGACCAATTTCTCTCCTCTCCGTGTGTTACAAACTCCTTGAGAGGCTGCTTCTGTCACGTATTTCTCCTCTTACAGAGAAATTCCTATCACCTGCCCAAGCCTCCTCAAATTCTTCCAGAAAGTAGAGGAAGAGGAAATACTCCCAAATACATTCTATGAGGCTAACATCACTCTGAGCCCCAAAGCAGGAAATGACTCTGCCAAAAAATAAAACTATAGACCTATATCCCTTTCCCTGTCTTTTTAAGGGTCTGTTTCACTTTGGATAATTTATATTCCTATGTCTTTAGGTCCACTAGTTCACTCAAAGTAGTGAACTAGATACTTCAATAGAAGTATCTATTCTATTGACAGTCATATTGTGGTATATGAATATATATTTAGCAGTTAAGTGTATGAGCATACATTACATAGACCAGCAGAGGGTACAAAAGAAAGAGTAAGGTCTTATGATCTACATAAAGTCATTAGTTATGTTATAAATGTCTATAATAAGAAACAATGGATAACTGCCAATTAAACATAGAAGTACATTGACGGAACTACTATTGTCAAATTATACGGATAATTTGAGCATAAAAATGAATTATGGTTACATTATCAATAAATTATAGTTGTCTGAGTGTATATTGATACTATAAATGGACCAAAAAATAGGGGAGAAGAAATAATTCTTCCTTTATGGTACACTAAATTTCAGTCAGACTTCTAGGGTGTATGTATATATGGTAACCTTTCTGAATCAACATACTCATAAATGATTTTGTATAGAAACAGTCTAAATTTCACTTTCTGTTGAATCTGACCTCAATACAGTAGGGGAGCTTTGGTACTTTGGTGTCTTTTCCTCTCTCCTTTTCAGCCCATCTGCTGAAATTGACACAGAGTGGTGCAGTCTTAGTGGTGACGAAATGATAACAAAAAGTATAAATTGTATACACAATATACTTCACCAAAAGCATGACACAAAACTTAATTTAGTTGTATTTGGAGTTTTTCTTGCAATGTTATCACTTTATAAATATATATATTTTAAATTTTATATATAAAACCACTTGGTACATTTTATCTCTCCAATTACAGATATTCCAAATAAAGGTTCTTCCAGTAAAATAAAACAAAAATCTTGGGGGAAAATCTCTACTACATAAAGACAAAATAATCTTCAAGTGTGCAAGTTTGGGGGCAAAAGCTGTTTTACGTGGAAAATAAGATAACTCTGAGTCCTTCCATCGTATTTACTGAGTAGCAAGCATGCACTGGTATATACATGAATACTGAAAAGTGATTGTAGCCAGGCTTTATTTGAGCACCACTATTTTGCCTTGAAAATTCTTAATGACATTATGTTTCCAGGACTACATATGATTATTTTTCTTACAGTTAATCTATAAGATCTGATAATATAAATCTAGGTGCTGAGATGAGTATTTAGCAAATAACATTATCTAAAATTCAGGATGGTTTTTGACAGAGATTTTAATAAATACAGGTTCTGAGATTTTGTTAAAGAATTATTAGACATACCTTTGAAAATTACCTTCAGATAAGAAAAATCAATGAGTTCCTTAGAAAGAATTTATAGCGATGATTATTCCCTTAGGAAAAGAAGTTAACTGTTCCTCTTCCCATATTTTAAGAAAGAATCATCATGGATACAGATATGTTGTCTAAACCAAAAGGATAATCATTGTAAAGCTTAAAAAATGTATAAGTGGCGGAAACCAAGTAACTATGGCAGATAAATGTAGAGCACTTATATTCTCTCTTCTCTTCTTCTCTTCTCCCTCCTCCCCTCCTCTTCTCCTCCCTTCCCTTATTCTTCTTCTTCCTCTTCCTCTTCTTCTTCTTCTCCTCTCTCTCTCTCTCTCTCTCTCTCTCTCTCCTACAAAAGCCCATACCCCCCAACATGCATTTACATATTTCTATACTCTCAATACATTGTGGCTGGTTTTTAACAGACTAAATAAAAAGGACAATTAACTTAGTCAAAAGTCAATGCAATTCTAGAATAAAAGTATTGAACTTTTCCAGATGGAATCATCATTGATTTAATAAACCTCACACTTTCTAAAAATATAGGCTACGGCAAAAACATTATTTGATGTATTAGGTTATACCTAGCATGTATGTTATTAAAATGATGATAACTACCAAAGCACAACTAAGCTGCAATTCTCTTGTTGTTCTTTAGGATGATCTCAAAGGAGATTAAAGCTAAACACACACAAAAAAGTGATTTATAACCAAAACTATCATGGCTATCTATGGGGGTGGGAATGGGGACACAGACCCATGGTGATGGGAGTGATGAGAAACATAATTTCTCATCATATGTCCCGCTATAAAGAAATATAAATACCATGATGGTTGATGCATATATCTAACATTACTTTCTAGTTATTTAATAGTATATCTATGCATCTATGTATGCACTTACTCATATAATTGCATGTAGCTCTGAATCATTTGGTGATATATCTCAGAGAATAAGTAGCATACTTCTTTACAGATATGACAAAAAAAGTGACTCTCTGATAATCAGTGACTGAGCATTTTTTTTCAGATGCCTATTGGCTCTTTGAATCTCCTATTTGGTGAATATTCTGTCAATATCCTTTCCCCACTTTTGGAAGGAGTCATTTGGGTTTTTGTTGCTAAATTAGTAAGTTATTTATATACTTAAATTTTTAGCTTGATGTATGAAAGATATGTAAAGATACTCTCCCATTCCACAGGAGTCTCTCTTTGGGCGGTGATTCCTCTTTCTTGCAGAAGCATTTCATATCTATGTTCATAGCAGCACTTTATAATACCCTAAACTTAGAATCCACCTAGGAGTCCAACAATAGATATTTGGCCAATAAAGTTATGATATATATATATATATATATATATATATATATATATATATATATATATATGTTGTTTTCGACTCGTTATGTTGTTTTCGCCGGGCTGGCTTCATGGGCGGGTAACAGATGACCAGGGACTCATGGTTGAGCTGTAGGCAGTATCTCTTTATTCATGCAGGATGCAGCGCAATCTAAGCCGAGCTGAGCTAAACTAAAGGTACTGTAAAACTCACAATGCTGTCTTTATATATACTTGCAAAGTAGGGTGGAAACAGGATGTGACATAGAGAGGGTAGAGAGAAAAGTGACTGGTGAAAATCAGAGTGTGACAAAGAGGGGGCAGATTAGGCGAGAATCCTATCACTGAACCACAAATGCCCTGGAGGGAGGGTGGAACTTGTTAACAGTGGTTATGTAAATAGAATGAAGTGGTTATGTAAATAGAATAGTGTTAAGCAGGGGGGATTTAAACCAAATGAAACAGAAGGGGTCTCATGCATACCAACAATTCCCCCTTTCTTTTTAACTAATGGCCATTGTGGGGTGAACAGAAACGTATATCGTACAGGCGTTTTCAAAAGAACTGGCATAAGACATGGAAAACAAAATAGGCGAGCAGCAATAACCAATATGATGTTAAGGGGAACGTTTCTTGACTCAAAGGGCAAGGCCTAGCAGGCGAAATGGCATTTCTTGCCTCTGGGAATGCTTCATGCCTCTGGGGGCATCTCTTGCCTCAAAGGGCATTTCCTACCTCTGTGGACATCTCTTGCCTCTTGGGGCGCTTCATGCCTCTGTGGGCATAACCTAATAAGGAGGGGGAGTTTTCTACCTCTGGGGAAGAGCCTGCAGGCGAGGGGACATGGTCTATAAAGTCTCAAGGCAATTGGCTGAAGTTAGTCTTTGAGAAACACAGCAGCATGTACCAGTAAGTCAGATGGAGGTGTCAGTCCAAAGTAGCTGACCACAGAAGAAAATGCCAGAGGATGAAATGCTGCACGTCTGTCTTGATGGGGAATGTCGGCCACCAGAATTCTGCTTTTCTGTAGAGAGTGATCTTTGGAGTCTGTGAATCTGTTTCTTCAGGACGTGCCAGGTCTCATCATTGGTTTCCGGGGGCGATGTCAGAGAACAGGATCCAAATGGATTTCCAGGAATTCCATTTGAGTAGATGCTTTTTCATGTGAAGACTTTGACAGCTGAAATTCACTTACTTGTCAAACAAAACTTGTAGCAGATTAGAAGTTTACTATAATTGATAACTCCATTATAATTGGAAGTCCTTTCTAGTATGATTTTAAGGTTGTTTAAACAGTTTAAACTCAATAAAATGTGGAAGGGTAAACAGAAGAACCATGGTTAAAAGCCCCAGGCATGAGAATAATTAACATAATCATTGCACTATCTGACCCACCCATAACTCATACCGTTTTGAGGATTAAACATTTCAGATTTATGCCAAGATAAAAAAAGAAATCAAAGGAGGAAAAAACAATTTTTTGGATTGTTTCTGGATGTCTCTAGAAATCATGGCTGCGTCCAGCATTTTTTTTTAAGTCAATTTCAAACAAAAATTCAGTCATTCAAATCATTCTCTTATGAAACGCAACTTGAACCAGATTATCAAGATCTCACCATGTAGGATTAAGAGTCCCCGGAGGGCGTCCTAGTCCAAAAAGGTCCTCGAAATTCCATTTAGGGTGTTTCTGACTGTTCCTGCTGGATTGCTTCAGGCACCCATTTTTAAAAGCGTCTTCCCATTGAAGAAAGAATCCAATCAGGAGAGTAGAACTAACCACGTGTCTCCATACTTGGGAACTGCCAGGGTACTCGAGAATGTTCTTCAAATTAGAGTAGTCCTTCTCCACGGGAAACATTCGAGAAGAAGTCCAGAAAGTTCCAGGGGAAATCCCCATGCATATCCCAAGGTCTACGATCACAGTCATAAAGAACCAAACTGTGGCCCGGAGCAAAATGTAGTCCTTTTCCTCAGGAAACATGGGAGAGGGAATCCAGAAAGTCCAAGGAGAAATCTCCGTGCATCTCCCAAGCTCTATGATCCCGGTCATAAGAAACCAAAGTTCCCGGTCAGGGAACCGAAAAGTGGCCCAGAGTAAAATGTTCCAGAGACAGACTAACTGTCTCATGATGAAACAGTAGAGGCTTTGGCAAACCTCTTCATAAGTAGAAGAGAAGACCATAGTGCATAGGTAGGCAAAGTCTTCACTTATCTGGGAGATGCGCAGGTCTGGTCCCACGTTGTGGCGCCATATGTTGTTTTCGACGGGTTATGTTGTTTTCGCCGGGCTGGCTTCATGGGCGGGTAACAGACGACCAGGGACTCATGGTTGAGCTATAGGCAGTATCTCTTTATTCATGCAGGACGCAGCGCAATCTAAGCCGAGCTGAGCTAAACTAAAGGTACAGTACTGTAAAACTCACAATGCTGTCTTTATATATACTTGCCAAGTAAGGTGGAAACAGGATATGACATAGAGAGGGTGGAGAGAAAAGTGACTGGTGAAAATCAGAGTGTGCCAAAGTGGGGGCAGATTAGGTGAGAATCCTATCACTGAACCACAAATGCCCTGGAGGGAGGGTGGAACTTGTTAACAGTGGTTATGTAAATAGAATGAAGTGGTTATGTAAATAGAATAGTGTTAAGCAGGGGGGATTTAAACAAAATGAAACAGAAGGGGTCTCATGCATACCAACATATATGTATATATATAATATTATACATACACACAATGGAATACCACTCTTCTATTAAGAATGATTAAGTCAACTCCCACTAAAATAACTATCTAGTGGGAGTTTCTTTTTATATGTTCTGTTATTTTAAGAAATGAGTTGGATAAATATTTAAAATACATTAATGTTATTGGCTACTTTAAAGATATATATATTCAAGATGTACTTGAAAATGTGATAACTATTAAAAGCAATTGGAGAGATTTTGAAAAAAAACAACACTACCAGAAAACCATCATAATAATAAAGGTCAATTGACAACGCCTCAATTTCAGTTTCCCTTCCCAGAGGTAGTATAAAACTTTAATGTATTCAAAAATGTCTGTATGAATTTATAGCTGCGTGTAGTTGCTATAGTGCTAATACTTGGAGCTGGGGATTCATATACGATTCCTTTGCTCTGGAACACTTTTTTTTTTCATCTGTGGGGGAGAGAGAAAGTGAAGCATGGAGAAACACCACAGCACCTGAGTTTCTTCTAATGCCATAGCACCACCCAAGTGGTGCCAGAGCTTGAACCCTGGTTGCATGCAAGTCAAAGCACATGCTCTGTATCATGAACTATCTCTCTGGCAGTTGCTTTAAGTTTTTTTTTTCTTATTTGTTTTTTAGTGTGTGTGTGTGTGTGTGTGTATGTATCTCTTCTTCACATGCTGCTGTGTGTTTTCATTACTCAATGACCAAGATGTTGAAAAGCCCTCCAAGGATCCTTGCAGAGCACATAACTGGAGTATAAAAACATGTTCAAACTACCTCACAAAGGAAAGATCAAAACAGGCTGGAATTATGGACAACCTGCCAACACCCATGTGCAACTGAGAAGCAATTCAGAAGCCAAACCTCCTACCTTCTGCATCCCATAAAGACCTTTGGTCCATAGTCCCAGAGGGATAAAGAATAGGGAAACTTTCAGAGAAGGGGGAGAGATACAGAACTCTGGTATCTGGTGTGGAATTATAGCCCTCTTATCCTACAATCTTGTTGATCATGATCAAATCACTAATAAAATGAATTAAAAAAAAACATGCTCAAAATTACATAAGAAGGGTATAACTGAAGATATAACACAAAGAAAAAACAGTGAAACTAGTCTTATTGAGGGAGTTAGGAAGATGGCGGCCTGAGAAGTCGCTGGCAGCGAGTACTCTGATCGCATCATCAGCAACGGTAGGATTTTCTGCCTTTAGCAGGCCAGTCAATAAGGGGGGGCACCAAAGAAGTGATTACAGTTTAATTTGGGTTAAGAATTAGAGTAAAGGTGACACGGACTAGCGGGGCTCCAGAATTCCCCAGCGGCGCCGAGCAAGGTGAATGCGCCGGGCATTGTCCTCCGCCCGCCCGCCCAAGAAGGCGGCTCCTCCGCGGGTTGCAGAGCGCGGCAGGCAGAGGACCCTGAGAGAGCACTTTAGCTCGGGGGCTTCCTCTTGGGAGAATCCAGGGTCCACCGCGACCCTGTGGGTGGATCCAAAGACTTCTTGAGTATAGCTCTCATTGGATCAAAGGACTTGGAGCTAGTTTTCATTTTTGAGAAATCCTCTTAAAAAGTCTGGAGGGGGGGGGTCTCCCGGAAGATGGCGGACGGAGAAGCGGCTAGCCTTTGAGCTCCGGACACATCTCGTGTAAACAATAGGATTTTCTGCCATTAGCAGGCCAGCCAATAAGGGGCCATAGCGGACATACCAAGGAGGTGTCTATAACTTAATGTGGGTTAAGAATTAGAATAGGGGAAAAAAATTCTTTTTTCTTCCTTTTAATTTTCAAGCATACATCCTTCCCGCCGCACCCCCCCCCCCATAAGCAGTGCCTGGGACCAGCTACTAGCAGGATACCCCATACCACCAAACAGGGTTTTTTTTTTGTTTGTTTGTTTTTTTTAAATTCACTGATACACATTTGGGAAATTCCTCGCACTGCTCTTTAATTACAACCCTTCTTCTTATCTTCTCCCTTTTCTCTCTCTTATCTCTCTCTATCTCTATTTTTTTTTTTTTTATCTTGTCATACACTTCTTTCTTCTTTGCCTTTCTGAATTTGTGAATTACTTTGGGGAAGAAATCTGACCCAGAGTGGACTCTCTATGTGTGTATCTCTGCTCTAGTTCCCTTTACACTCTTGTTACCCCTAGAATATACACTGGATAGTAGATTTGCATAACTGTCTATCCTTGCTATCCTCTCTTTCTTTTCTCTTTCTTCACTGGGATTTGGTTACTATTTTTCACGGACTGGAGAAATTGTTTGGCTAACTGGTAACGATTAAACTCCTTCAATACTTCAGTTGCTACTGTAATTCCGGAGGTTGGTGAGTGCAATTGTCATAAAGGTATTTAGTACAGTGTTACTTGTGCTCAAAACACAACAACTGAGGAACAACAGAGCATAAAAAAAAGAGAGAAAAACACATAAATAAAAAAAAATGGGTAGATTAAAAACAAATAAAACTGCTACCCCAATGAATGAAGATAAGAGCCCAGAAGAAACCACAAATCAGTCAGAAGTAACCATTGATAAGAAAAGTATGCAAGCAATAATAAACTTATTAATCACAGAAATGAAAACAACATTGGAGGAAAGGAATGGCAGTATCAGGGAAACAACAGTTGAGACCCCCAAGGAAAATACTGATTATCTTGAGACAATTAGAGAACTGAAAGCTGAAATAGCTGTAATGAAGAAAGAAGCTGAGGCAAGGGAAAGCAGACTAACAGAAGCAGAAAACAGAATTAGTCAGACAGAGGATGAGTTAGAGAAAACTAAGAAAGAGGTGAAAGAGCTTAAAAAGAGATTGAGAGACACTGAAAACAACAACAGAGACATATGGGATGATCTCAAAAGAAGTAACATTCGTATAATTGGCCTGCCAGAGGAAGAAAGAGAGGAAGGGGAAGGAAACATTCTAGAGGAAATAATACAAGAAAACTTCTCAGACCTGAATAACAGAAAGGATATCAAGGTGCAAGAGGCCCAGAGAGTACCAAACACAATCAACCCAGACCTGAAAACACCAAGACACATCATAGTCACAATGAGAAGAAGTAAGGATAAAGAAAGGATGCTAAAGGCTGCAAGAGAGAAACAAAAAGTCACATACAGGGGAAAACCCATAAGACTTTCTGCAGATTTCTCAACTCAAACTCTAAAAGCCAGAAGGGAGTGGCAAGATATCTATCGAGCCCTGAATGAAAAAGGGTTTCAACCAAGGATAATATATCCTGCTAGACTTTCATTCAAGCTAGATGGAGGGATCAAAACCTTCTTAGACAAACAACAGTTAAAGGAGGCAACTATCACCAAGCCGGCCCTGAAAGAGGTACTAAAAGACCTCTTATAAACAAGAACATCACTATAATACTTGCAATATGTCAGATAAAACAAATTGTTTTTTAGAACAATGGCACTACAATACATTAAATCCATAATATCAATAAATGTCAATGGCTTAAACTCATCCATCAAAAGGCACAGGGTGGGGGGATGGATCAGAAAACATAACCCAACCATTTGCTGCTTGCAAGAATCCCATCTGTCACAACAAGATAAACACAGACTTAAAGTGAAAGGATGGAAAACTATCATACAGGCTAACGGTCCACAAAAAAGGGCAGGAACAGCCATTCTCATCTCAGACACGATAGATTTTAAATTAAATAAAGTAATAAAAGATAGGCAAGGACATTACATAATGATTAGAGGATCAATCAACCCAGAAGACTTAACAATTATTAACATCTATGCACCCAACGAGGGACCATCTAAATACATTAAGCATCTACTGAAAGAATTTCAAAAATACATCAATAGTAATACAATAATAGTGGGAGACTTCAATACCCCACTCTCACACTTAGACAGATCAACAAAGCAGAGAACCAATAAAGATACAAGAGAATTGAATGAAGAGATTGACAGACTAGACCTCTTGGAGATTTTCAGACTCCTCCACCCCAAAAAACTGGAATACACCTTCTTTTCAAATCCACATAACTCAAACTCAAGGATAGACCACATGTTAGGCCACAAAGACAGCATCAATGAATTCAAGAGCATTGAAATCATCCCAAGTATCTTCTCAGACCACAGTGGAGTAAAACTAACTTTTAACAACAAACAGAAAATTATTAAAAGACATAGAATTTGGAAACTAAACAACATGCTCCTTAAGAACCACTGGGTCAGAGACTTACTCAAACAGGAAATTCAAATGTTACTGGAAACTAATGAAAATGAAGACACAACCTATCAAAATATTTGGGACACAGCGAAAGCAGTACTGAGAGGGAAACTTATAGCCATACAATCACATATTAAACACCAAGAAGAAGCCCAAATGAACGACCTTACTACACACCTCAAGGACTTAGAGGAAGAGGAACAAAGGAACCCTAAAGCAACCAGAAGGACAGAAATCACTAAAGTTAGAGCAGAAATAAACAACATCGAAAATAAAAGAACCATACAAAAGATCAATGAAGCCAAATGTTGGTTCTTTGAAAGATTAAACAAAATTGACAAACCCCTAGCCAGACTTACCAAACAAAAAAGAGAGAAGACTCAAATTAGTAGTATTGTAAACGATGCAGGAGATATCACAACTGACACCACAGAAATCCAGAGAATTCTGCGAAACTTCTATAAAGAACTATATGCCACCAAGCTAGAGAATCTGGAAGAAATGGAACAATTCCTAGAAACCTATGCACTTCCAAAACTGAACCAAGAAGAACTACAAAATCTAAATGCACCAATCACAGACAAAGAAATTGAAACCGTTATTAAGAATCTCCCCAACAACAAAAGTCCTGGACCAGATGGCTTCAGAAACGCATTCTACAAAACTTTCAGGAAACAGTTAATACCCATACTTCTTAAGCTATTCCATAAGATTGAAGAAACAGGAATACTCCCTTCCACCTTTTATGAAGCCAACATCACCCTGATACCAAAAGCTGATAGGGACAGAACAAAAAAGGAAAACTACAGACCAATATCTCTGATGAACATAGATGCCAAAATATTAAACAAGATCTTGGCCAACCGGATACAGCAACACATCAAAAAGATTGTTCATCATGACCAAGTGGGATTCATCCCAGGAATGCAAGGCTGGATCAACATCCGTAAGTGAATCAATGTCATTCATCACATCAATAAAAGCAAAGCCAAAAACCACATGATTATCTTAATAGATGCAGAGAAAGCCTTTGACAAAATCCAACACCCATTCATGCTCAAAACTCGACAAAAAATGGGCTTAGATGGGAAATTCCTCAAGATAGTGGAGTCTATATATAGCAAACCTACAGCCAACATCATACTCAATGGACAGAAGCTGAAAGCATTCCCCCTCAGATCGGGGACTAGACAGGGCTGTCCACTGTCTCCGTTACTCTTCAACATAGTATTGGATGTTCTTGCCATAGCAATCAGGCAAGAGAAAGAAATCAAAGGGATACAGATTGAAAGGGAAGAAGTCAAGCTCTCACTATTTGCAGATGATATGATAGTATACATAGAAAGACCTAAAGAATCCAGTAGAAAATTACTGGAAGTTGTTAGGCAATATAGCAAGGTATCAGGCTACAAAATCAATGTACAAAAATCAGTGGCATTTCTTTATGCAAACACTAAGTCTGAAGAAGAAGACATCCAGAAATCACTCCCATTTACTGTTTCAGCAAAATCAATCAAATACCTAGGAATAAAGTTGACCAAAGAAGTGAAAGACTTGTATACTGAAAACTATGAGTCGCTACTCAAGGAGATAGAAACTGATACCAAGAAATGGAAAGATATCCCATGCTCATGGATTGGAAGAATAAATATCATCAAAATGAATATTCTCCCCAGAGCCATATACAAATTTAATGCAATACCCATCAAAGTTCCACCAGGCTACTTTAAGAGAATAGAACAAACACTACAATCATTTATCTGGAACCTGAAAACACCTAGAATTGCCAAAACCATCTTAAGGAAAAGAAACAGAAATGGAGCATCACACTCCCAGACCTTAAACTATATTATAAAGCCATCATCATCAAAACAGCATGGTACTGGAACAAAAATAGGCACACAGACCAGTGGAACAGAATTGAAAGCCCAGAAGTAAATCTCAACACCTATGGGCATCTAATCTTTGATAAGGGGGCCCAAAGTATTAAATGGAAAAAGGAGGCTCTCTTCAATAAATGGTACCGGGAAAACTGGGTTGAAACATGCAGAAGAATGTAATTGAACAACTTTATCTCACCGGAAACAAAAATCAACTCCAAATGGATCAAAGACCTAGATGTCAGACCAGAAACAATCAAATACTTAGAGGAAAACATTGGTAAAACACTTTCCCACATACACCTCAAGGACATCTTTGATGAATCAAACCCAATTGCAAGGAAGACCAAAGCAGAAACAAACCAATGGGACTACATCAAATTGAAAAGCTTCTGCACATCCAAAGAAACTATTAAACAAACAGAGAGACCCCTCACAGAATGGGAGAAGATCTTCACATGCCAGACATCAGACAAGAAACTAATCACCAAAATATATAAAGAGCTCAGCAAACTTAGCCGCAAAAAAGCAAATGACCCCATCCAAAAATGGGCAGAGGAAATGAACAAAACATTCACCACAGAGGAGATCCAAAAGGCTAACAAACATATGAAAAACTGCTCTACGTCACTGATTGTCAGAGAAATGCAAATTAAGACAACACTAAGATACCACCTCACTCCTGTAAGAATGGCATACATCAAAAAGGACAGCAGCAACAAATGCTGGAGAGGATGTCGGGACAGAGGAACCCTTTTACATTGCTGGTGGGAATGTAAATTGGTACAGCCTCTGTGGAGAGCAGTCTGGAAAACTCTCAGAAGGCTAGACATGGACCTTCCATATGACCCAATAATTCCTCTCCTGGGGTTATACCCCAAGGACTCCATAACACCCAACCAAAAAGAGGTGTGTACTCCTATGTTCATAGCAGCACAATTCAAAATAGCTAAAACCTGGAAGCAACCCAGGTGCCCAACACCAGATGAGTGGCTGAGAAAGCTGTGGTATATATACACAATGGAATACTATGCAGCTATCAAGAACAATGAACCCACCTTCTCTGACCCATCTTGGACAGAGCTAGAAGGAATTATATTAAGTGAACTAAGTCAGAAAGATAAAGATGAGTATGGGATGATCCCACTCATCAACAGAAGCTGACTTAAAAGATCTGAAAGGGAAACTAAAAGCAGGACCTGATCAAATTTTAGGTAGGGCACCAAAGTAAAAACCCAGTGGTGAGGGGTAGATATGTAGCTTCCTGGGCCAGTGGGGGGTGGGAGTGGGCAGGAGGGATGGGTCACAGTCCTTTGGTGGTGGGAATGGTGTTTATGTACACTCCTAGCAAAATGTAGACATATAAATCAGTAGTTAATTAATATGAGAGGGGGAAATCAATTGTATGTCTCAAAATTTCTCAAAACACAAACTGAATCTTTTTAATATATAGGCTATGTATTTGATATACGGACTCTCTCAAAAGCCTAGACCAAGTAGATTAGAAGCTTCCAATAGCACAGCTATATACAACATACTGGGTACTGTACAGCAAACCATAACAAAGGAACTTTTCAAAGTTAACCCAATTAACAAATAATGTGATGATAAGATTAACTATTGATTGTCTTTTTGAACCCTAAGACAGCAGGAACCTCACATCTTCACTATAGAGCCCCTACTTCCCCCAGTCCTGGAACCCTTGGATAGGGCCCACTTTCCCGTATACATCTCCCAATCCAAACCAAATAATATTGCATCCGCCGATCACAACCTAATCAAAGCAACGATTGCCATCTCAACATACTTCACCTCAGACTGTATCCAGAGACTTCACGTGTGGAATGACAACCCTTCAGCTTCATTACTCGGGTGAGACCTTTCCTTTAATAGTACACTCTAATTTCATCTCAGGTAGTTCACTTTCTAACAAAGTCCCATAACCTAGATATACACCAGTTTCTGTGTGAGAGAGCTTATGTGCACACGTATCCATAAACTACTGCAAAATATATACCTGAAAGCAGGATTACACTAGAGTTTGCAGTGAGTACCTCCCTAACACTTCCTCTCCACTATTCCAAGCTTGGGATCCATGATTGCTCAACAAATTGTTTGGCTTCATATGTTAACTCTCTTTTCAATCACCAGGTTCCAGATGCCATCAGGATGCTGGCTAGGCTTCCCTGGATTGAAGACCCCACCAATGTGTCCTGGAGCTCAGCTTCCCCAGAGACACACCCTACTAGGGAAAGAGAGAGGCAGACTGGGGGTATGGACCGACCAGTCAACACCCATGCTCAGCGGGGAAGCAACTACAGAAGCCAGACCTTCTACCTTCTGCAACCCTCAACGACCCTGGGTCCATGCTCCCAGAGGGATAGAGAATGGGAAAGCTACCATGGGAGGGAGTGGGTTATGGGGATTGGGTGGTGGGAATTGTGTGGAGTTGTACCCCTCCTACCTTATGCTTTTGTTCACTAATACTTTCTTAAATAAAAAATTTAAAATAAAAAAAAAAAAAAAGAAACTAGTCTTATTTATTTTTAAGAAGAGAATGATTTGAGGCTGGGGAGATAGCATAATGGTTATACAAAGACTTTCATGCCAGAGGCACTCAAATTATTATGCAAAAAGTCTTTCATGCTAGAGGTACCAGCGGCCTCAGGTTCAATCACCAGCACCACCATAAGCCAGAGCTGGACAGTGCTCTGGTAAAATAATAATAGTAATAATGAATGAGATTAATGGCTTGTTACAGTGATGGAAAGGTAAGTGTCAATTGTGAGGAGATGGAAAAAATAACTTCAGTGGAGGTTCTCTGTAGCCAGAGACAGTCTTATTTTGTTGTTTTCTCAGATTACCTGAGCAGGATCACACTCTGCCTTCTCCATATAACTCTGAGGTAAGGATTAGAACTTTTAAATTCAGATAGGAGGAGTAGATAAAATGCTATTCCGTATAGCATCAATACAAGTTAAGTGGCAGCTTCTCAGTGTGTTTTTCAAGAAACACCTATATTTAAATAACATTTGATGATTGTTTAACATGTGTATTTCTGGGCTCTAATCCAAGAATACTGAATCAGAATATCTGAGCTAACCTAGAAAGTTTTGTTTTAAAAGTGCCTGGTATTCCCTTACAGCAGAGTAAAGTTAAAAATCTGCTTAAAGTGCTTTAGTTTCAGTAGTGCTCTCCTCTCCACTGTGGGTATTTTCACACTGGATCAGTCCTTCAGAAGGGCAGTAACTGGAACTTATGTAACCGGAAAAATCAGTAAAAAGCAAAAAGAACTGAGAACTCAGGAACCTGTTCATCTTACAAGAGATAATGGATAGCAAGCAAGCAACCAAACAATGCAAGCAAAGAGTAGAAATTCTGATGGTGTGTTAAGCACAGGACAGGCCTGCCCAAAGCCCATAAATCTCTGGTTAAATCCATGGCATCTAAATAGGTCATAGAGGAGTAGCATTATAGTCTCAGTCTCTCTCTCTCTCTCTCCCTCTCTCTCTCTCTCTCTCTCTCTCTCTCTTTCTCCTCTCTCTCTTTCTCTCTCTCCTCTCTCTCTCTCTCTCAGTCTCTCTTCCCCCTCTCTCTCAGTCTCTCTCTCTCATAAAAACATATAGCTTTTTGAAAAATTATCTTTAGTCAGGAGAGATCAGATTATTACTCATCTCTGGTTTACGTCAGTGATTTAACCTGGAGACTTTGGGGCCTCAGGTATGTAAGTCTGGTACACTGCAGGCTACACTATCTCCCTGGGCCTAAATAGCTCATTTAAAAAAATAATTGCAAAGACACATGTAAGTTACATAAATGAAACCATTTAAAGCTCCAATTACTTGTGTGATTGTGTTGACTTTTACTTTGATTATAGAGATACATACTGAGAAAAGGAGAGTCTAGCTCCTAGTCTAGAATTTTCAATAAATATACTAAATGCATGACTTAATAGTTGATATTTTCTAGTCTCCAGAAATTTGTTTTGTTCTACTCTATGTATAAACATATTTTATTCTGAACTTTCAAAGTATACATATATTTTTTACTCTCTGGATTAATTATACTTATCAAAAGATTTCACAAATTCTATCACTTTGAGATCTTCTACTGCTTATATACTGAAAATAAAAGAAGAAAACTTATTTTTAATCCATTTAATCATCAATTCTATACAATAAGTTGAAAGTATTCTATATCCCTGATATTAGAGATGGTTAAAACTTGGTCCCCATTCTAATGAGCCAAGCCTAAGATATCTAGCAAATAAATAATTGATTATGTGTCCCAATTTGAGGTATGAAAAAACACATATGCATATCTATATATAATTTATATACAAAATATAGCATCCTCTGCCTGGCAGATAATGATGATTTCAGAATGCACGAAAAGATGAAATTACTACATATAAAGTAGTTATATATAAGTTGGGTGGAGAGGGATTATACATTTAAATCCAGCAGGGATATGGGTAGATAGAGAAAGAATCTTATTTTAGCACTGAAGAGGAAAAGAACCTGTAATGATCTACTCAGTGAAAGGAATGTGCTCCTTAAATAGTCACCATGTGACATGCTTTTTCCATTTGATAACTAGATTAACTGTGACACAATCGAATTTAGGGCATGGGTGTGTGAAGGAAGAGCTTCTCAACACAGAATAGAAATTGAGCTAGAGTACAGGGTTGTCTTGCCCTACCAACTAGAAACATGTCATTTGTGAATGAAAGCACCCATCAAAGAATTTTTAGTGTAGAATCTGGATGCCTAGGTATGTCATCCAGATTCTTTCTCTTAGCCGTGGCAGGAATCTCAGATACTAATTGCCACCATGAGCTCCTAGATTTACACACTGCACACCACGACATAATCCTGGAAGAATATGAGGAGATTGGGGAAGACAGATCTCTTCAGTTCTGCTGTGAGAAAAGAGATAAGCAAACCAAAAGCAAACCTGACAACTTTCCCTTTAATTGATTTAAATTAGGAATTTTCAAACTTTCAAACTGTTTTCTAATTAAGTTCTCTATGAATGATGGCCTATATTATAGATGGTTGAAAGGTGAATTTTCTGAATTAATGAAACAGGGATATGATCTAGTTTTGTGGAAGTGTAATCTATACTCCTCAGATAAAACTGTTCAGCACAGGGGAGGAGGATAACAGGCAGGTGATTAGCTTATCTTAAGCTTTAACAAAATGATAAATTTCACTCAAAACCTTTCCAGATGCTAATGTATACCTTAAACGTAATTCCATAATATTTAACTTTATTCATTTAAAAATGTGCATAAAGAAAACATTTGAAAGCATAAAAGAGAAAAAAAACAGAGTAGCACTAGTATCAAATATAGTCACTATAAAAAAACAAACAAATGTTTTCAGTCTACTTCCCTCGTTGTATATTTTTAATTTGTACAAATTGTTGAGATCATTCTAAGTATTCTATAGGCTATTATATGTAACACAAAAAACCATACTTCATAATATTACAATAATTTTCAGAAATGAATGAACTGTTCTTGTGGTATTTCTTCATAAAAAGTATACTAACCATTTGTCCATTCTCTTCCTTTCAATCATAAGAGCCATTACCTAATATTCAGAATTTTGAATAAGGCTACACAATATGTATGTTAAAGTATGGATTTGGGCTATCAAGTTAACTCACCTATACTGTTCAGGGTCAAGTCTGCAACCCACTTGGAAATGTCACAGCAGCAGTGCTATGGTGTCTCTTTCTCTCTACCTGAGAAAGTCTTCCCAGGAGCATTGAAGGTGTTCATATTTGAACTCCCACATACTCTCCTCCCCAGAAAAGCATATTCTTTAACTTTATACTGTTTTTAATTTTTCATTTGCTGCTTTCTTATAACTTACAGAATTAATATTAAGTATTAAGAGCTATGAAAACATTGGGGGTGATATAACATCTGCCCATTTGATGTAAAAATTCTCATTCTGAATGTACTAATCTTTACTTTTGTTCCGTAGCTTCTCACACCAAAATTGGGTGGCTGAGTTATAGAATATACCCATTTGTGCTATTGAATCACTAATACTTTTTGGAAATTGCTTAATCATATATGAATTTTAACAAATTAAAAGCAGTATTATTTCAGTTGCCATGTGCAAAGCTCTGGATTCAAGTTCCCGCTTTCAACCTGAAGAAGGAATCTTCAGGATCAGTGAAGTAACAATTACTGCAGGCGTGTCTCCCCCTCTCTATTCTTCCCTCCCCTCTCAGTGTCTCCATGTTATCAAATAAAGGAAAAAAATGTAAAATTATGTCCTTATTTTGAAGGTTATGATTGGCTTGTAGGTGGATTTTTCTATAAAAATGAGCATTTAAAAAAATCAATCACTCTTCTGAGTTATGCCACTCATAAAAGTTCAGTAAAGGGAGTCGAGCAGTAGTGCAGTGGGTTAAGTGCATGTGGTGCAAAGCACAAGGACAGGCATTTGGATCTCAGTTTGAGCCCAGGCTCCCCACCTGCAGGGGAGTCACTTCACAAGCAGTGAAGCAGGTTTGCAGGGTGTCTATCTTTCTCTCCCTATCTTCCCCTCTTCTCTCCTTCTCTCTGTCCTGTCCAACAAATCAGTAATAATAACTACAACAATAAAACAACAAGGGCATCAAAAAGGGAATAAATAAATATATTTTTAAATGTTCAGTAAAACTATGTCAAACAATATTAGGGGGGGCTGTCAGAGATCTTTGGTGATGGGTAAAGTTTAGAACTGATCTTACCATCTTGTGCTAAATGAGATAAATAGAAATGAGATAAATAAATATCAGATAATCTCACTCATAGGTGGAACTTAAACACGGACAGAAAGGGAAAACACAAAGTATAACTTGGGCCAGTTTGGGGGTAATGTGAAGCCTGAGGTGTTTTGGGCTCCTGATGTATGATGGGGGAAGGCCCTAAGTTTGGGGTAAAAATATTTTGCGGAAGCCTATCACAGGGAAATGAGAGATCACACTCATTTGTCAACAAACCTGTACTGTAATCCTTAACCTCCCCATAAAGAATAAATGAAAATATAAAACTGTTAATAAAAAAAAAAGAAAAAACAAGAAAAATAAATAACTGCAGGAACTCTGATACAAGATACACATTTACCTTTCACTCTATTACTTTTCCCCCTTCAATAATTTACTTCTTCTGCCCAAGTAACCTGCACAGTAAACTTTCCTAGGTAACTTAGGAAAATGAACCCAGAATCCCCTTCCATGGACATGCTGGCTCACTCTGAGACACTGACCAGAAAGGAATTCTCTAGTGAATTCCCCCCATCTTTACTTTCTCCTTACATCACTAAACACACAGTAGAATACAGTGAACAATCTGATGGCTCCATCCAGAAGCTTTAATTTCCTTTCAAGAGATACAGAGATTAGAAGAGTTGGTTTGATTCTGAGGACAGCTTAGGAGGAGGTAAAAAACAGTTCACATATGAAACTCCTCATTAAAGAAATATGTTTGCTTTACAGTGAGTTCATCTTAGCTTAATAAATAAGTGCATAGAACATACTTGCTTAAGGAAGAATACTGAAAATTCAAGGAAATCATTTTTGCACACTTTTCTTCCACCACTAACTCTTTATTGTGATATTTTTCTACAGCGCTTTTAATGGCATTAACTTTATTGTATTTCCTGTTAAGCTGTTGGCCTATTAATAAAAATATCTGTCTAAAGGAACAGATCTTGCTTTATGAGTCGATACTCATAAAGCTATTCTTACCTAAAAAGCAGGACTTAATTTTAGAAACTTCTTTATAAAGTGTATTTCTCTATATAAACACACATGTTTTTCTTGGTCAGTTACTTTGTAAAAATCTAAGGTATCCCACAAAGGGGGAATAAGGTAATTAAATAATAAACTTTTATTGAACTGTGAGCTCAGACTGACAAGGACTCAGAGGTCACACAGACTGCCGTGCTAAATATGAATATATATAGGCCCTAGCTCAGATCAATGCAGTAAACAGTCAATAGTATTTATATATTTTTGTCATGTTTGGGAGCAACTTTTTGTACTAATCCAGTTTTCTAGTCATATTCTAAACTCTGACAACGTCTTTCCAGACAATATTTTTAGTCCACCTGCATGTTAACTATCATGCAACAATTACTAAAATCATGGGCCCGTTGGAACATACCTAAGATAGACTTCCTAGCTTCTTCCGACACGAAGACCCCAAAACCTCACAACCTCACCTCCCCAGACCACTACCCAACTAGGAAAAGAAAGAAATAGACTGGGGTGGGGGAGGTTTGAATCAACCTGCTAATGTCCATATCAGTGGAGAAGCAATTACAGAAGCCAGACCTTACACTTTCTACATCTCTTAAAAGATTTTATTTCATATTCCCAGAGAGGGATAAAGAATAGGGAATCTTCCAATGAAGGGGGTTGGGATATGGAACTCTGGTGGTGGGAATTGTATGGAATTATAGCTCTGTTACCTTATAGTCTTGTCAATCATTATTAAATAATTAATTAAAAAGTTAAATTTGTATTGAAAAGTTCTATATTTCAGTGTGTGATAAAATGAAACTATGGTCTCTGCTCTCTCTCCTATTTCATATTATGTATTTATTTACTTTGTATAGAGACTTATCGAGAAGAAGGGAGGGGAGAGATGATAGATAGATAGAGAGATGATAGATACACACACACATACATACATACATACATAGATGCATAGAAAGGCAGACAGATAGATAGGGACATGTAGTATTTTTTCACTGCGTGTGAAGCTTCCCCACTGCAGGTGATTACCAGAGGCTTGAACTTAGGTCCTTGCACACTGTGATGTCAGCCCTCTACCAGGTTCATCAACACCCAACCCCTACACTGTTCTTATTCTTGGAGGTCTACACTTCTTCCAGGATAAGTAAAGAAAGAAGATACAGAGGGAGTTGGAAGGAGATGTAGAGGAAGAAATTACCATTGTTTTTAGGGACAGACTACAAAATTGTCATCAACGTAGTTGGTTATATGGAAATATTTTGCCACAAAATCCTGACGGTCAATATTTGTTCTAGTCCTAGTCTATTCATATACATTTAGCAGATGAGGAAACTCAGAGTCTTCACAAAATACAGTATTCAATGTACATTAGTGGTGTCATTCCAATAAACCCTGACTTCTCTGTGAAAATCATAGCTGAGAGACAGCTTTATACAGATTCAGGAAACAACATGAAAGGTTCTCAGCTTTCCATTTAATAAATGAGGCTATCAAAACTTATTGAAGTTAATTAACTTGTATAAATCCATGGAGCTAAGTAAGTGACATAAACAGATTTTATCATAGATCTGTAAAATTGATCTTACCTGTATTACAGAGTTCTTGACTTCTTAAGTTTATCATCTATGCGATTGCCTGGTTGTAGGTACTGTGAATGATATAAAATAACAAAATCCAGTCATTACTCCAAAATATGCTTTGAGTATACCAGGAAAGACATTTGATATTTTAAAAGCATCTAGAGTCTAATGTATTAGTAATAACAATCACCAAATAAGAGCAATAGAGAAATGTGAAATGAAGTGTGGAGGTCAAGAAAGATTTAAAGAATTGGATGCCAAATGTTAAGGCCTCCAGTTACACACTTTTTTTTTTTAAGTACCAGAGTATGACTCAACTCTGACATTTTTTTAATTGCATTTATTTTATTTGATAGAACAGAAGGAAACTGAGAGGAAGGGGAAGATAGAAAGGTAGAGAGAAACAGAGACACCAGCAACATTGTTATACCACTCATGAAGCTTTCCCCCTGCAAATGGGGGCCTGGGACTTGAACTTGGGTCCTTGTGCAGGCTAGTATGTGCACTTAATCTGCTGCGCCACCACCAGGCCCCTCCAGTTACTCTCTATAGTGGTGAAATTGGGTAAAATCTTATCATTTGAAATTATAGGAAACATTAGTTAAATAAAACACATTATCAGAAAATAAATTCTAAATAATGGAAGTAATCATTGTATTAAAAGATCAGAATGCGAGATCTTTACGTATTATACATCAGACAAGAGGTTAATAACCAAAATATATAAAGAGAGCTCACCAAACTCAGCAAGGAGAAAACAAATAACCTCATCCAAAAATGGGGAGAAAATATAAACAGAATATCCACAAGACAAGAAATCTAAAAGTCCAACAAACATGAGAAAGACAACGAGATGCCACTTCACTGCTGTGAGAATGTCATACATCAGAAAAGTTAGCATCAACAAATGCTGGAGAGGTTGTGGGGACAAAGTAACCCTCCTGCACTGCTAGTGGGAATGTAAATTGGCCCAACCCCTGTGGCCAGCATCTAGAGACTTCTAGCAAGACTAGAAGTGGACCTACCCTATACCCTGCAATTCCTCTTCTGGGGATATATCCTAAAGAACCAAACAGACCCAACCAGAAAGATGTGTGTATACCTATGTTCATAGCAGCACAGTTTGTAATAAACAAAACCTGGAAATAGCCCAACAACAGGTGTCCAACAACAGATGAGTGGCTGAGTAAGTTGTGATATATATATATATATTACTCAGCTATTAGAAATGGTGATTTCATCATTTTTCAGCCCATCTTGGATGGAGTTTGAAGGACTCATGATAGGTGAGATAAGTCAGAAACAAAATGATGAATATGGATGATATCACTCATAGACAGAAGTTGAAAAAACAAGAACAGAAGGGAAAACACAAAACAGAACTTGGACTGAAGTTGGTATATTGCACCAAAGTAAAAGACAATGGGATGGTGGGGGGCGCTCATGTCCTGGAACATGATGGCAGAGAAGAACCTAGTGGGGGCTGAACTGTTATGTGGAAAACCGAGAAATGTTACATGTGTAACTATATTTTACTGTTGACTATAAACCATTAATCCCCCAATAAAGAAATTTTAAAAAAATGATCAGTCCAGTATGAATACACTGATTTTAAATTTAACAAATAAATGAGGTACTTTATATTTCTCATTGACTTCCTAGGAGACAGATTGAAAGGAATAATTTTTAAAACTTCATTAGAAAAAAAAACATGTAAATCTGGAAATATTTATCTTAAAGAAATAAAGGTAAACAATTGAAATAAATATATATAGAAGCATAATCTCATGAAAGCTACCAGTCCCCCAAACACCGGTAATCTGAAAATTCATTTGTTAGGACTTTATGGAGGGAAAATTACTTGGTAGTCCTTAGCACTTTGAGAGACAACATTATTTATATTTTTGGTGAATTTTAACTAGAACCATATAATTCTCAAAATGAATGTGATTTTTTTCTTCTTAGTTTACAGTATCATTAGGGAAAGAAGGAAATGATGGGATATTCAATATAAATGTATGAATTACCTAAGTTGTTACAAGTACTTTGTATCCATGATCATTGCATGAGGCAAACATACAGTTGAGAGAATTGAAAGACTTAAACTCAGATTCATTTGACAACTTACTGAAGTTTACAGAGATAGGACATGAAGTGTAAAGATTAGGATATTGGTTAAGTTTGACTTGTTAGTCCAAACATTCCTATTATTCTGCTTTCCCTCAAAGATAGTTGATTTTATTTACCATAGGTTAAATATTCTGATTTCTCTCTCACAAAGACTAAAGTATGCACATCACAGAAAAAACAGTATTTACTAAACATGTAAATATGTGAGACATGTAAACATGTAAATATGTGATCAGTATTTACTAAACATGTAAATATGTGATTTACTAAACATGTAAATATATGAAACAATATTTACTAAACATGTAAATATGTGAATAAAGTTCATACAACCTAATCAACAAATTTACCAGTCAAATATTATTTCTTGTAAGCATTGAAAAATTATTGATGTAGAGGAGCAGATAGACAATGCCATTCAAATGCTGTGCAGAAGGGAGATTGAAAGACAAATTTATCTAAAGTATTAAAACTCCATTATCTGAATAGAAGCATTGCATTAAAAGTTTCTGACCTTTGCACATTCATGTCACAAACTTCTTTAAACCAAGTTCTGAGAGTCTAGAATCAGTCTAACTTGATTATGTTGCTCTTGAGGTAAATGTGAAAGTCACTTCCCTTGATATGGTCATTTGTTTTGACCTTTTCATTTGCACATGGGTTTTCTTCAGCATTTCAGCTGAAATCAGCTCTATTGAGAATGATCTGTATTGTATCACTGACAAATAGAAACAGAATTTCTAGACCTTTAAGGTAGTGGTTCCAAGAGTTACCTACAATTAAATAGGCATTGGTTACATAACTTGGGGCCTTACCCTTTCACAGGTACACACACACAGTCACCTATTATATATATATATATATATATATATATATATATATATATATATATATATATATATATATAATACACATATGTAATCTGTTATTGTTGATCTAATAAACCAGGAGCCAACATTTAATTAATAGGATATTTAGCATATTATATTTAGATACTTTTCATTCCCCAACCAAGTGCATTGTATTTGGTTTATCTTGGGCTTGGTTTAAAGTGGTTTAGGCTTGATTCAAATTCTATTCTTCCATCAGGGACATCTATTCAGAAGTAAGATGCAAGGCTAGAAAGATCAAAAATGACATTTCACATAACATGTCATAATAAAAGATTATGTTTCTCCTTAATAAATGAAAGTTGGAAACCAATCTATTATTAAATGTGTTGATTTTAGATATCAAAGAAATACAGAAGTAGTATGATGCATATGTATACGTATGTATACGTATGATATGTATGTGTGTATATAATTTATAAATTGTATCAATTTGTTCCAGATGATTTTCATGCACAATACCATATACTTATTTCCTCTCTCTTTCAATAAACATCTTTTTTATTATGAAAATATAAGGTAGAACATACCCAATTTTGACATGACTATATACTTATTTGGGTAAGTAATACAATGTCAAAATCTGCTATAATCTATTGTAAGATATGCTTCCACTCTGTTTTTAAAATGCTGATTTGTTTATGTGGTACTTCAGTATTTTGTTCGAAACATGTTTTGATGTTACCAATTATTTAACACAAGTCAATAATTCCTTTAGGTGCAAATATGTAAAGAATGGTGTTTGATAATAACCCTTTAATGATATGAACACATTCAATTAGAAATGGTTTCTGAACAATTGGATCTGTCTGATGTTGCTGGCTGATTCAGGAATATTTTTAATGTTACTCATGCAGTGATAAAGTTTGCAGGTATCTGTAATATAAAAATATGGGTAACTATCAACATCACCACAGTGATGGGCACCTTATACTTCCAGAAATAAAAACAATATCAGCTATAGATTAATTTTAATAGAAATTAATGGCTCTTTATATAAATTGTTGATAAGTAGCACATTCAAAATCAAGGATTTGTGACTGGGAGAAACATCTGTATATATTTATTCATTAATATACACATTTTATTTAAACAGTCAATATAATGTCATGCAGAGGATTTTAAAAATTTTTTTATTTATAAAATGGAAATATTGACAAGTCTATAGGACAAGAGGGGGTACAATTCCACAGTTTTCACCAACAGAGTTCTATATCCCATCCCCTCTCTTGAAAGCTCTCCTATTCTTTATCCCTCTGGGAACATGAACCCAGAATAATGATGGGGTGCAAAAGGTGGAAGATCAGGCTTCCATAATTGCTTCCCCGCTGAACATGGGTGTTGGCAGGTCGATCCATACTCCCAGTCGGTCTCTATTCCCTAGTGGGGCAGGAATCTGGGGATGTGGGGCTCTAGGACACATTGGTAGAGTCATCGGCCCAGGGAAATCAGGTTGGCATCATGGTAGCATTTGGAACCTGGTAGCTGAAAAAGAGTTAAGATATAAAGCAGAACAAATGGTTGACTGATCATGAACCTAAAGATAAGAATACTGCAGATGAAGATTTGAGGGTCTCCATTTTGGAAAAAGCTAGTAGGTCCATTTTAGGTATATTCCAAGAGGTCCATGACTTTACTAGTTTTTGCCTGCTTCTGACAGCTAACATGAAGGTGGACTCAAGGTATTGTCTGGGGAGATGGTGTTCTAGTTGGTAAAAGGACTAGAAAGCTGGATCAGGGAAGAGAGTATCTCCCAAATATGGGAAACATATATAAATATTGTTAACTGTAAACCCCACAAATTTGATCTGGGGTCCATATTCAGCACAGGAGCCTATGTAATCTCTGCCTCTCTGTAGGTCTGAGTTTGCATTCCAAAGCTAAGAACATTCCAGGTTGCACTAATTTCAGGACATATCATCCTGCAGTGGTAGAATATGTTGTCCAACCTCCCTTTGGAGAATGGAACAGTCCCTACCATTGTTGCTTCACACTGAAGGAAACAGGGTCCTATAGGGTCCCACAAAGGGGTCCATTATGTTATTTCTTTTATTTTTAGTATTTATTTATTTATTCCCTTTCGTTGTCCTTGTTGTTTTATTGTTGTAGTTATTATTGTTGTCATCATTGTTGGATAGGACAGAGAGAAATGGAGACAGATGAGGGAAGACAGAGGGGGGAGAGAATGATAGACAGACTTGCTTCACTGCAAGACTGCTTGTGAAGTGACTCCCCTGCAGGTGGAGGGCTCGAATCAGGATCCTTGCACTTTGTGCCATCTGCGCTTAACCTGCTGCACTACATCCCGACTCCCAATTATGTTATTTCTGATGGAGATGACAATGGCATTGGAGAAAGGAATCTGTTAAGAGGTCTAGGACCATCAGGTCTGTGTGGGAAACCCAAGACTCCCTGACTAGGGCCCCAGGTGATGGAATGGCCTGGCAGTGACCACCAAAGAGTCATCATTAAAGTAAGCCAGTCTCTTGCCTTTATCCAGCATTTGTAATCCTTACTTTGTCTGACAAAGTTAGCTTTGGAGTGATTTAAGGAAGTGAAATAGGAAAAAAGTGAAGAGGTTATCTAAGTCTAAGTAGAAACCATTTGATTATGTACTTTATGATGTCTTTTTATGTCTTTCTACTTGCTTGCTGCAATTACTGACTCACTGAAAACTATTGTGTACTTTTGATTTAAGGTATATGTGTTTTCCTAACTTATGGATATAGGCCCCCATCTCAAGGGCCCTGATCTATATCTAGGTGTGGGGGCTTTGTATGGAAGTGCACTACCTGAAAAGGAATTAAGGAGTCCTATGAGCTAGGAAAGGTCTCACGAGAGTAATGAAGCTGGAGGGTTGACATTCCATGCCTGATGTTTCTGGACTCAGTTCAAAGTAAAGCATGCTGAGGCGGTACTGGCTGCATTGATTAGGCTGGGATCAGTAGATACAGTATCAGTTGGTATGACTTGAGAGAAGCATGCATGAAAGTGAGCCCTGCCCTAGAGGTTCCAGGACTGGGAGATATATGGACTTTATAGAGAAAGGTGAATGTTCCTTAGGGTTTAAGAAGGCAATAGGTAGTAATTACTATAGTCAAATCATTTGGCAATTGGGTTAGCTTTGGAAATCCCATTATTAGGAATTCCTGTATCATACAAGACCTCACCATAATTCATGTCCTTTGACATTATTTATACATAGCTGTCTTATAAAGTATCAGCAAAGCTTACTTATGTGCTGCCTGATCTCATTTTTAAGGAGATTTAATATTTCAAAGAACAAGTCATTGTCAGAAATGTATTAACAACTTGATCTCATTGTTAAAATTCAATCTATTACTAATTAGAAGTGTTAAGTGTGTAGACTGAAAGAACATAAACTCAGCTATGGTCTATGCAACAAAAAGTTTGAGACATTTGATCTATTTCCCCCCTCATTTTTTCATATGTTTCTTGGCCTTTTGGATCTCTTCTGTAGTAAATATTCTGTTCATATCCTCATGCAGAAGATTTTTTAAATTTTACTGAATACTAGTACAGACAATACACTACAGTACTAGTTACTTGACATTCTTTCAGTATCAATGTGGAACAGAGACTATACACCTTGCATTACACTAGAAAAAATGAAGATGACCCCAGGCTATAAAGTGTCACTGCAGGACATGTGGCTGTGATGAGCAATGAAAAGATTATTTTAAAGGTAACTTAATTATTGTTTGTTATGTACCATGAGCAACCTACTAATACCTCAAATCTTGCACACAGATGTTTTTTAATTAAATGATTTTGACTATTTTCCATTATAGAAAAATATGAGATAAAAAACATCTGCATATGATATTGTATTGCATTATGATACTTTCCTAACATGGTAAGAATTTGAGGGAAAAAGAACAGTATGCAGTCTTTGCAGAAATCTTTTGAATTATTAACATTCATAGCTTTTATAGCTGATCACAACTCAACATTTGAGAACTATCAATGCTTGGAGTAGTACATCATAAACAGACATTTTGGAAAGTCCCTCTAGCCACTGAAGAGTGCTTCTAGTGATTTGAAAGTAACTAGATTTGCATGTATCTTAAATTTCTCTAATTTAACTGACAGAAAAATTGTCAAGGCAGTTGTAAAAAACCATGCATTGGCTGGTGATGATGTCCTCTGTCAAAATTATTCTCCTAATTCAAAGAATAAATCCCTGGGAACATTTTGGTGACTTATTCAATTTTATACAAAATTTCAAAAGTTTAGACCTTCAGCATACTAAATAAATATGTTCTGCTTTATCAGGAATTGACATTAAATGCTTTGGATTTAATTAAAAGCAATGAATTAATGCATTCTTCATGGGTGGTTTAGATAGTGCCTCAACCAGATTACAGTGGTGGCAATCTCAGTAGTAAAAGGTCAGAGTTTTATTCCTTTAGCAATCGGTCATCTTTGCTCTAGCCACCCAACTTTATTAAACATGATGAAAGTTTTATGTCATGCTGTTTTGTTTCTTTTCTTCAAAAGCAACCACACTACTCATCATATAGACCAACCAGCATGTACACATCATCTTCAAACTCTCCAAATAAACAGAAAAATTTCATGCCTCTTTGATTAAATTCCTAGTACAATAATATCTAGAGAATACTTAACTCTTTCACAGCTGGAAAAAATGAGCCACTACTAGGGTTCAGGTGATAGCACAGTGGGTTAAGCACACATGGCACAATGTGCAAAGACTGGTGTAAGGATCCTGGTTCAAGCCCCCAGATTCCACCTGCAGGGGGCTCGCTTCACAGATGATAAAGCAGGTCTGCAGATGTCTATCTTTCTCTCCTCCTCTGTCTCCCTTCATCTCTCAATTTCTCTCTTCCCTATCCAACAACAACACCAGGAATGACAATGATAACAATAAGGACAATAACAACAACAACAAAAATGAGCCCCTATTGGAAAGTGAGGTAAGTTTGTTAATGATTGCATAAAGTGATAAATTAGCATTCTATTGGTACCATATGTCAATTATACAGATATAATCCCTTTATAAATTGTATTATATAAACTTCAAAACAATTTTTGAAGTTGATATTATATTTCTTTACAAAGAGTTGTTGACAGAAATTAAGCTATTTATTGACTACAACTTAGATAATAGTGGAGGCAGAATTTGAACACATTTCTAGGTTATTCAAAGCCTTATGGCAATTCAATGCAGAAAAAAGGAAATATAGAACACATAAGATAAAGAGAATGGAGAACTTCCAGAGGTGGGGCTATGGAGCAGCATCAGCTGTGTTTCTCTACTCTCCTCTCATGGGTCAACTAGGAATACCAAAGGAGACCACTTGGGACTATAACAAGACAGGACTAGAACGATTTCAGGAACCCACCAAATCACTGTGAGTGCAAACACATGTGGCTCATGGATAGAGAGAAGCCTAGGGAGAAATTAAGTGGCTGGTAACAGTCCAGCAGTTTACCAGTTGAGACACCACCTCCAGTCTGTTTCACCAACAAAAAGAAGGCCTAAGTGAGGAGAGGATTCCCCTAAGATTCACCAAATGCAATTGTGAGTCTCCTTTGCCACGGCCATCAGAATCTGGAGCATCAGGGGAGAGGCCCTGTGCTGATACCAGGAGACAGAGAACTAAAGAGGAAAGTCAGGAGAACATCTATACCTGGGGCCTAACAGCACAGCTGTGAGAGTCTCTTTGCATAACCACTGGATTATCTCTGCCACACCCTGCTTTATCTCTTGGTCAAGAGCCAGGGATTAAGCTAAGAAGCCTACTTATACTTTAAAAGCCCTCAGGCTCTTAAAGCATACAGCAAGAAAAAGAACAAAAGAGGCTTTTAAGCCTTTTAAGCTCCAACTCAGGGATTAAATTGGTATTGAAACAACTATGAATTTCCACAACTGTGAAACCTTTACTACTTAAACACAAGTCAATCCAGGCAAGAGTGATCAGTAATTTGAAAAGTACTGAGTAATTTGAAAAGTACTGAGAGAAGGACCTCATAACATTCTATATAGAATAGTTAAACCAACAAGAAGAAATACTGAAGAAATGAACCAGGAAAAGAGTCCAGATAAAAGCCCTACAAAGGTTGAAGCAAAAATAATAAGGTCAACATCCAAACACTAGTTAATGAAATAATCACAGTAGTGAGTTAAGAGGTTGAAAGAATTGTCATCAGAAATGCAGAAACAACAAATGAGACTCTGGAAGAACATGAATTATCTCAAGGTTATTAGAGAGCTGAAAGCTGAAATAGCTGAGCTAAGAACACAACTAGCTGAACAAGCTAAAACAGTATCAGAACAGGGTAACAAAACAGATGAACTCCAGAAAACAGTAGAGGGGAAAGAGAATAGAATCAATGAGGCTGAAGACAGAATTAGCAAGATTGAGAATGAATTAGAGACAACTAAAAAAGAAGTACGCTATCTCAAAAAGAGATTAAGAGATGCTGAGAACAACAACAGAGACCTATGGGATGACTTCAAAAGAAATAATATATGCATTATTGGTTTACCAGAGGAAGAAAAAGAGGGAGAGGAAGAAAGCATTCTTCAGGACATAATAACTGAGAACTTCTCTAGTCTAGACAACATCAAAGACAAAGATTCAAGAAGCCCAGAGAGTCCCTAACAGAATTAACCCAGACTTAGAGACACCAAGACACACCATATTTAGAATGGAAAGGAGTAAGGATAAAGAAAGGATCCTGAAGGCTGCGAGAGAAAAAGAAAGGGTCACCTACAGAGGAAACCCATAAGATTAGCAGCAGAATTCTCCACACAAACACTACAAGCTAGAAGAGAATGGCAAGATATCCATCTAGTGCTCAATTAGAAAGGCTTTCAACCAAGACTACTGTATACTGATAGCCTGACATTCAGACTAAATGGAGGTATAAAAACCTTCTCAGACAAGCAACAGTTGAAAGAATCAACTATCACCAAGCCTGCCCTTAAAGAAGTTCTGAAAGTTCTCCTATAAAGAGTAAGACCACTATAAATATGGCAACTATCAGAACACTCTAAAAATCTACAAGAATAGCATAAAAATATCTTCAATCTTTTATATCAATAAAGGTCAATGGTCTGAATTCACCTATTAAAAGGCACAGAGTAGGAAGATGGGTTAGAAAACACAACCCAAAAATATAATGTCTACAGGAAACCTACCTAACTCAATAAGACAAACACAGACTCAAAGTGAAAGGATTGAAAACTATCATACAGGCCAATGGCCCACAAAAAAAGGGCAGGAACAGCTATTCTCATATCTGATATAACAGACTTTAAATACAATTTAAAAAGATAGGGATGGACACTACTTAATGCTCAGAGGATAAGTCAATCAAGAGGACTTAACAATTATTAACATCTATGCACTCAATGAGCAGCCATCTAAATACATCATACATCTATAGAAAGAGCTACAGCAATATATTAACAGCAACACAGTCATAGTAGGGGACTTCAACACCCCACTCTCCCATCCAAGCATAAAATGAATAAAGACATGAGGGAGCTAAATGAGACGATAGATAAACTAGAATCATTGGACATTTTCAGATTCATTCATCCCAAGAAACTGGAATATACATTTTACTCAAGTCCTCATGGGTCTTTCCCAAAGATAGACTATATGTTAGGCCACAAAGACAGCATCAACAAATTCAAGAGCATTAAAATCATCCCAAGCATCTTCTCAGACCACAGTAGGATAAAACTAACACTTAATAATAAATGAAAGATTAGTAATAGTCCCAAAATGTGGAAGCTCAACAGTATACTACTTAACAATTACTGGGTCAAAGAGAAAATAAAGGAAGAAATCAAAATGTTTGAGAGTTCAATGAAAATGAAGACACAAGCTATCAAAATATTTGGGACACAACTAAGGCAGTACTGAGAGGGAAGTTCATAGTCATACAAACACACGATAGGAAACAAGAAATAGCACAAATAAACAGCATGATTACATATCTTAAAGACCTAGAAGAAGAAGAACAAAGGAACCCTAAAGCAAACAGAAGGACAGAAATCACTAAAGTTAGGACAGAAATAAATAACATTGAAAATAAGAAAGCCATACAACAGATCAATGCAAGTAAATGTTGGTTCTTCAAAAGAGTGACTAAAATTGACAAACCTTTAGCCAGACTCAGAAAAGAAAAAAGGGAGAAGAACCAAATGAATTGGATTGTAAATGAAAGAAGAGTTATCAAAACAGACACCACACAAATTCAACATATCATGTAAGACTTCTATGAACAATTATATGTCACCAAGCTAGAGAATCTGGAAGAAATGGACAATTTCCTAGATACCTACAAACTTCCAAAATTCAGTAAAGAGGAATTAGATAGCAAGAACAGTCCCATCACAGCTAATGAACTTGAAACAGTCATCAAAAACCTTCCCAAAAATAAAAGTTCTGGACCAGATGGTTTTACAAATGAATTCTATAAAACCTTCAAAGAAGAACTAATACCTCTACTTTTAAAAATCTTCCAGATGATTGAAGACACTGGAATACTCTCTTTCAGCTTCTATGAAGCCAACATCACTTTGATACCAAAAGCAGACAGGGACACAATCTAAAAAGAAAACTACAGACCAATA
Organism: Erinaceus europaeus; assembly: GCF_950295315.1. Classification (NCBI taxonomy): domain Eukaryota; kingdom Metazoa; phylum Chordata; class Mammalia; order Eulipotyphla; family Erinaceidae; genus Erinaceus; species Erinaceus europaeus. The sequence continues at coordinate 148,562,435 of NC_080163.1, forward strand.
ACTCTGATGATCATAGATGTTAATATATTCAACAAAATGCTAGCCAAACGGATACAGCAATATAATAAAAAGATTACTCATCATGGCCAAGTGGAGTTTATACCAGGGATGCAAAGTTGGTTTAATACATGTAAATCAATCAATGTGATCCACCACATCAATAAAAGCAAAATCAAAACCACATGGTCATATCAATCGATGAAGAGAAAGCCTTTGACAAAATCCAACATCCAACATTATGATCAGAACACTACAAAAAATGGGAATAGATGGAAAATTCCTGAGGAGAGTGGAGTCTATATATAGCAAACCTACAGCTAACATCATACTCAATGGTGAAAAAACTGGAAGCATTTCCCCTCATATCATGTAGTAGACAGGGCTGGTCACTATCACCATTGCTCTTCAACATAGTGTGGGAAGTTCTTGCCATAGCAATCAGGCAGGAGCAAGGAATTAAAGGGATACAGATTGGAAGAGAAGAAGTCAAATTCTCCCTATTTGCAGATGACATGATAGTATACATAAAAAAAACCTAAGGAATCCAGTAAGAAGCTTTTGGAAATCATCAGGCAATAGAGTAAAGTGTCAGACTACAAAATTAACATTCAAAAGTCAGTGGCACTACTCTATGCAACCACTAAGTTAGAAGAAGTAGAAATCCAGAAATCAATTCCTTTTACTATAGAAACAAAAATAATAAAATGTCTAGGAATAAACCTAACCAAAGAAGTGAAAGACTTATATACTGAAAATTATGAGTCACTACTCAAGGAAATTGAAAAAGACACAAAAAAGTAGAAAGATATCCCATGTTCATGGGTTGGAAGAATTAACATCATCAAAATGAATATATTACCCAGAGCCATATACAAATTTAATGCTATCCCTATCAAGATCCCAGCCACATTTTTAGGAGAATAGAACAAATGTTACAAATGTTTATCTGCAACCAGAAAAGACCTAGAATTACCAAAACAATCTTGAGAACAAAGAACAGAACTGGAGGCATCACACTCCCTCATCTCAAATTGTCTTATAGGGCCACTGTCATCAAACCTGTTTGGTACTGGAACATGAATAGACACACTGACCAGTAGAATAGAATTGAGATCCCAGAATTAAGCCCCACACCTATGGACATCTAATCTTTGACAAAGGTGCCCAGACTATTAAATGGGGAAAGCAGAGTCTCTTCAACAAATGTCATTGGAAAAAAATGGGTTGAAACATGCAGAAGAATGAAACTGAACCACCATATTTCACCAAACACAAAAGTAAATTCCAAGTGGATCAAGGACTTGAATGTTAGACCAGAAACTTTCAGATATTAGAGGAAAATATTGGCAGAACTCTTTCCACATAAATTTTAAAGACATCTTCAATCAAATAAATCCAATTACAAAGAAGACTAACGCAAGCATAAACCTCTGGGACTACATCAAATTAAAAAGCTTCTGCACAGCAAAAGAAACCACTACCCAAACCAAGAGACCCCTCACAGAATGGGAGAAGATCTTTACATGCCATACATCAGACAAGAGTTTAATAATCAAAATACATAAAGAGCTTGCCAAACTCAATAACAAGAAAACAAATTATCCCATCCAAAAATGGGGGGAGGACATGGACAGAATATTCATGACAGAAGAGAATCTGTTGAATACAGATTTGTACATGTGTATATAAACCTTTTCTAATGGTATTAACAGGGTTTTTCCCTTTTACTTAAGTCTATACTGACCCTTCTTTCAGGTATTTGTAACCCTAATGAGTCTTAGTTTCTCATTTGTTCTAGTGCACAAAGAACTATGTGTTAAAAAAGAATCAGTAGTTAATTAATATGAGAGGGGGAAATCAATTGTATGTCTCAAAGTTTCTCAAAAGACAAACTGAATCTTTTTAGTATATAGGCTGTGTATTTGATATGCAGAGTCTCTCAAAAGCCTAGACCAAGCAGAATAGAAGCATCCAATAGCACAGCTATATACAAGATACTGGGTACTGTACAGCAAACCATAACAAAGGGACTTTTCAAAGTTAACCCAATTAACAAATAATGTGATGATAATATTAACTATCGATTTTCTTTTTGAACCCTAAGACAGCAGGAACCTCACATCTTCACTATAGAGCCCCTACTTCCCCCAGTCCTGGAACCCTTGGATAGGGCCCACTTTCCTGTATGCATCTCCCAATCCGAACAAAATAATATTGCATCTGCCGATCACAACCTAACAAAAGCAACGATTGCCACCTCAATATGCTTCACCCCAGACTGTAACCAGAGACTTCATGTATGGAATGACAACCCTTCAACTTCATTACTCGGGTGAGACCTTTCCTTTTATAGTACACTCTAATTTCATCTCAGGTAGCTCACTTTCTAACAAAGTCCCATAATCTAGATATACATCAGTTTCTGTGAGAGAGAGCTTATGTGCACACGTATCCATAAACTACTGCAAAATATATACCTGAAAGCAGAAGTACACTAGAGTTTGCAGTGAGTACTTCCTCTCCACTATTCCAAGCTTGGGATCCATGATTGCTCAACAAATTGTTTGGCCTCATATGTTAACTCTCTTTTCAATCACCAGGTTCCAGATGCCACCTGGATGCTGGCTAGGCTTCCCTGGATTGAAGACCCCACCAATGTGTTCTGGAGCTCAGCTTCCCCAGAGACACACCTTACTAGGGAAAGAGAGAGGCAGACTGGGAGTATGGACCGACCAGTCAACGCCCATGTTCAGCGGGGAAGCAATTACAGAAGCCAGACCTTCTACCTTCTGCAACCCTCAATGACCCTGGGTCCATGCTCCCAGAGGGCTAGAGAATGGGAAAGCTACCATGGGAGGGGGGGGATTATGGGGATTGGGTGGTGGGAATTGTGTGGAGTTGTACCCCTTCTACCTTATGTTTTTGTTCACTAATCCTTTCTTAAATAAAAAATTTAAAAAAAAAGAGTCCACCAAGTAAGAGTAATAATATTACTTTCATCAGTCATTATTAGAGTAAAGTTATCATATCAAAGCAATATCAGGTGCTGCTCTCTGAATTATATATAAATCCTCTAAGCCAGCAGTGCTCAAGTTAGAGACATACACACTCATCAGAAACTACTTTTCTTGAATATCAACTGTACAAATGTATATCTACATTTTTCTTCCTTTCAGTTCTTTCTACTTTTCTATCCTTGTTTCTCCCTCACTTCCCTATTATTAATCTGATATAAATTTATTATTATCAATCATTTATAAAAATAACAACTCAAGAGGGGCTGGGTAGTGGCACACAGGTTAAGCGCACATAGTACTAAGCTCAAGGATCCATGCAAGGACCTGGGTTCAAGTCCCTGCTTCCCAGTTGCAGGGGTGAGAGGGTACTTCAGAAGTAGCAAAGCAGAATTGCTTATGTCTATGTCTACTTCAGATGTCTATGTCTATGTCTACTGCAGATGTCTATGTCTACTTCTCTACTTCTCTATCTCCCTCTCAATTTCTCGTCCTATCCCAGAATAATCTTGAAGGAAAAAAAAGAAAGAAAAGAAAAAGGCTAAAGTTAGAACTTATTTAAATGTTAGTTAGAACTTATTTAATTAAAGGATAAAGACAATTAGAAAAAAATGTCTTAAAGTTTTTAAGAACTTATTTATTTGGTAATGGGAGAGGTAGTGGAAAGGAAACAGAACGAGAACAAGGGAAGAGGGAACCAGAATATTACACTGGCATCTGGGATGGCAGGGGTTGAACTCTGAACCACAAGTTTGAGGGTCTTATCCACTGTGCTGCCACCTGGGACCCCAAAATTTGTATGTCCTAGAGAAGTGAGCTGTTATGTCAGTAATGAATATATAGTGAACAAAATTTTCTATAAAATTTCAGTTTCAAAGGGTATATAGTAACACAAAATTTTATTTGTCGATATACTCACAAAGTACTGTATCTACATTAAAAACCAGTAAACAAGCAGAAGATTTATAGTAAGTATAAAGAAAAAGATACATTAATTAAGCCTAAAGGGTCTCTTAAATGTATACTGTGAATAATCACTAATATAATATTCTGTAATACTATATATGTGTCTGAATATATCCTGTGTGTTTACAGAGCTTTTGTTTTGATCTGTCATTTTATATACTTCAGTATGAGATTTTAAAATTTGTTTAAAAAATGTAGGTGACAGTGCATTTTGAATATACAATTTCCAAATGGAGAAACTGATAACTATAGACAGAGACAAAGCCTCATCATTATGTACATATTCTATAACCCATCTGAACCAACTAGAAATGCAGCAATAAAGAGACCCAACAGTGAGCAGGAGGCAGGAAATAGGTAAAAGCAGAACAGTAATGACTGCAGCCTAGAATTTTCCCAGCTGGGACCATGGACTCCAAGCTCAGACTGACAGGGACTCAAGAGGTTACACAGGTTCCTGTGATAAATGTAAATATATATGTGGCCTGGGTCAAGCTGATGGGGTAAACAATTTTATTGATAGATTTTCTTCAAGTCTGGGAGCTACTCACTGCCCTAATGCTACTTGCTAGCTTCATTCTCAACTCTGGCACCATCTTACCAGACATTATTTTTGTCCACTTCCACCTTCATGTTAGCTATCTAACACCAGCAAAAGCTACAAAAGTCATAGGCCTCTAGAAACATAGAAAAAATAGACTTCTTCAATTTTTTCCACCAAGATTCTTATTCTTATTCTTATTATCTGCTCTATTCTTACTTTTTTCGTTCCTATTCAGTAATCGTTTTATCATACATTTTATATCTTACTGCCTTTCAGCCACCAAGTTGCAGATGCTATTATGATTTCATCCTGACTTCCCTGAGCAGAGGACCTCACCAATATGTCCTAGAACATCACCTCTTCAGAGCCCTTTACTTTCCCCAGTAGGGAAAGATAGAAATACACTGTGGGTATGGATGGCCTGCAAATGCTCATATCTAGCAGGGAAGCAATTACAGAGGCCAGAACCCCAACTTCTTCCACCCCATATAGAATTTTGGTCCATACTCCCAACAGAGGAGAAATGATAAAGAGATGAATAGAGGGTTCTGAACTCCAACTCCATCAGGATCCAGAGAGAGAGAGAGAAAAAAGGAAGGGCATTTGGAAGTAGTAATAGGTATACTTGTAACTTAGAATGCAAGAGAAGCAGGGCCATGGGAAAAAATGGGGATATATGTATATGTGTATATGTGTGTGTGTGTGTGTGTGTGTATTATAGACAGATAATTATAGAAATAATACTTGGGAGTCAGGCAGTAGCACATCAGGTTAAGCGCACGTGGCACAAAGTGAAAGGACTGGTGTAAGGATCCTGGTTTGAGCCCCTGGCTCCCCACCTGCAGGGGAGTCGCTTCACAAGCAGTGAAGCAGGTCTGCAGGTGTCTATCTTTCTCTCCCCCTTTCTGTCTTCCCCTCCTCTCTCCATTTCTCTCTGTCCTATCCAACAATGACAATGACATCAATATTAATAACGACTACAACAATAAAACAAGGACAACAAAAGGGAATAAATAAATATATTTTTTTAATTTTTTAAAAAAGAAAGAATACTTAACCCATATCTGTAACCTGAGGAGAAATACTGTAGCTTCCAATGGAGGGGGAGGGGATACAGAACTCTGGTGGTGGGAACAGTACAGAATTATACTCATTATTTTATAATTTGGTAAATCAACATTAAGTCACTAATAAAATTTTAAAAATCATCTTCACTTTATATTATGCTTTCACAAAATATGATAATGATATTTAATCTTTTGCACAATATTCATAATATTTTCATCCAAAAGACTATTTTTGCACACCTATGATAACTAATCTCCTTTGCCTTATCTTGAATAGAACTTAGAATCAATTTAAGCCCAAAAAGAGAAGTACAGATACTGGATATTACTTGTAAGTGTAAGAAACAAGGGCAGAAATGGAAAAAAAATTACAAGGTGACACTTGGACTGGGTGTATTCTGTTTTGCACTGAAGCAAAAGACTCTGGAAGAAGGGAAAAAGATAGGACAGAGAGACCATTGGGGTCCTTATGCCTGATGGTGAGAAAGGGCCAAAGATGGGGTGAGAATAATTTTGTAAACACCTATGACAGGAAATGAGAAATTGTATCCCTGTGTCAATAACTGTATTTCAAATTATTAGCAATATACATAATACACTTACATGTACCTAAGATGATCTAGATATTTTCCTGCAGAACTATCAATGTTCACTTTATTTATCCACATGCTTTTTTATATCCATTGCTAAAGTCAGATACACTTTTTTCTCTTTTTTAATATTTTATTTATTATTTATTAGATAGCAGAGAGAAAAGTTGAGGGGAAGTGGGAGGGGGATCTAGACACGCACACACACACACACACACACACACACATACACAGAGAGAGAGAGAAAGAGAGGGAGAGAGACAGTCCTAAAGCACTACTTCACTACTCCTGAAGCTTCCCCCCTACAGGGAGTAACCATGAGCTTAAACACGGGTCTTTGGGATTTATAACATGTGCACTTAACCTGGTCAGTTACCACTTAGCCCCTCAGATAACCTTTTTTTACTCATGTCCTGCTATTCAGTTTTGTTCAGAATTTTTCTGAAACATGTATGTCACTAATATCTTGAAAATTTGTATAAAATAGAATTTGTATAAAATAGAAAAAGTATTTATTGAGTCAAAATTCATTCAAAAAATAGCAAAATGTTTCTTTAAATAATGTTATTTGTATACTTTAATACCTTCCTCAATTTCCTATCACATAGTCTAAATCTTATAAACAAATTTCAAAATGAATAGATAAGTCAAGAAATTATTTAATTGGGAGTCGGGCTGTAGCACAGTGGGTTAAGCACAGGTGGCGCAAAGCAAAAGGACCGGCATAAGGATCCTGGTTCGAACCTCGGCTCCCCACCTGCAGGGGAGTCGCTTCACAAGCGGTGAAGCAGGTCTGCAGGTGTCTTTCTCTCATCCTCTCTGTCTTCCCCTCCTCTCTCCATTTCTCTCTGTCCTATCCAACAATGACAACAACAATAATAACTATAACAATAAAACAACAAGGGCAACAAAAGGGAATAAATAAAATAAATATTTGAAAAAAAAGAAATAAAAAAAAGAAATGATTTAATTCCTGAATGTATACTACATTCTACTGACATATCCAGAATTTCTGAAATATTTTTACACTATTCTTATCTTTATTAATCTTGCTGATTATTTTATAATTAATACCATTCTGATGCATGTGTTCCTCAAATATTCAATTTCTGGGTTTTGGAGTCCATATGAGATACCCTAGTTTTTAATATACTATACACATTTGTACTGCCCTGTTTCTGGGAAGAGAGTAGTTTTCCTTTAAAATAAAACCTATATACTCAAAATTATGAAAACAAGAATGTACTTATTAACTTAAGTATTATTGAATGTTGAGAGCATAAATGATTTTTAAAAAGTAAGCAGTGACCCAAGAGGTCCTGAGTTCAATCCCTGATATTATAAATACCAGAGTGATGCACTGGTTCTTTCTCTCCCCTCTTTCTTTCATGTTAGTAAATTAATATATCTTTTAAAATAATAAAAAATAACAAAGGAAACCTGAATGTCCCAAGTAATAAAAATTAGAATGTACTTTATTGACTTTTATTTATTGTCTCTTGTTCTAAGATTAATCTCACTTACCCTTTTCTAAAAATCAATGTAGAAAAAATTAACTACCTTTGAAAAATAGCAATTGACTCTAAACAAATTGCATTGACTTTATACATCAATTAACTATATAGATTACATGATTAAACTATCTCACTGCTAATAAAAGCACTCGTATTTTACTATTATAAGCTAACCAATGAACAAATATTAAAATAGTGCATATTTCTGGGTTTAGCTAACTTAGTTAAATAAGGTTCACAGTACAATAATGTAATTTTGTTAAATTTTCTGCTCCTTGATTGTTTTATTAACTCAGAAAATTAAATGTTTTAAGACTATTTTGTTAGTCTCATTTTCATACTGTTAATATTCATACCTTAAAATAAATCACAAATAGTCAAAATGATAGAACATGAGAGCAAGTAGCTTCAGTATTACAAAGTTTCAAGCATTTAAAACCTAGAGTTTGTTTTGAAGGAAGTGTTTTTTAGATGAATTAAAATTTGGTTTATATTTTAATATTGTTTTATTTTACATTATTTTCTAGTCTCTGCCTATCTAATGCTCTGCTTAGATATAATTTCCATTTAATATTTTCATTTGTATCTTCTATAGTGTCAAATCTATATCTAGCTAGTGTCGTCAGATACTTTAGGAACTGAAGATGATAACTTAGGTTCCACTTAAAGGATGAGTTTTACCTAAAGCTTCAAGTTCTGACACATTTATCTTCCAGAAAAATAAAAATAACTAACAATACTTCATACTGCCTATTATAGTGATCTGGACCTTGGTAGCTTTTTTTTTTTTCTTCCCTTAAAAGCACTCCCTTTGAATATTTGAGACCAACCTGTGAAGTCTATCTGACCCACTGTTTGTATCCTGCTTCTTAGACGTTCTGATAAGGTCAACAGTGGGTATGTTAACTAGGTAAGTATGAATTTTGACTCTTCTGTTTCTTATATAGTTAGAGAAAAATATGCTTCCCCTCTCACTAGAGTTAAACTGGGGGTGGTGGTTGGGGGTTGGGTGACACTTCTCTGCTTCTATCCAGTTTGTATTTTATTATTATTATTATTTTGAATGGAAAAAAATGGGCAGACTGAGTGATGGATTTATTGTGTGTGCATCAAATCCCAGTGATAACCCTTGTGGGAAAAAGGAAGGAAGGAAGAAAGGAAGGAAGGAAGAAAGGAAGGAAGGAAGGAAGGAAGGAAGGAAGGAAGGAAGGAAGGAAGGGAGGAAGGAAGGAAGGGAGGGAGGGAGGGAGCGAGGGAGGGAGGAAGTGTTAGAATAGAGAAAGTCTTAACTAACATCACAACTTCAGCATATTTCAACGTTCTCATTGCAGTGGGCTAAAAATATCTTGAAACCAGGGTATTGGAGCTGAAGAGTTGGTATCTCTGGATACAGTCTGAAGTGAAACATGTGAAAGTGATCCTGTTTGCATTGATTTGGTTGAGATCAGCAGATGCAGTATCAAATGGTATGGATCAAGAGAAGTATGAATGAAAATAAGCAAAGCCCCAATGGTTACAGGACTGAGAGACATATGGGTTTTATAGAGAAAGAGGAAGGTTACTTGCTATCTTACAGTTTAAAGAGGCAATAGATAATTATTATTATAGCCTAGTTATCTGGGAACTTGGTTTACTTTGAAAAAATGGTTAGGATTTACTGTACCATGTAAGACCTTAACATAATTTATGTCATTTAATGCTATTTATATATAATTACCTATATTTTAAAAAACTGACAAGACGAGTTGCTTCTGTTCTCCTTGGTCTAAGATGATGGGTGATTTAATATTTCAAAAAAAGTTATTTTCCACCTTCTGCATCCCACAATGACCTTGGGTCCATATTCCCAGAGGGTTAAAGAATAGAAAAGCTATCAAGGGTGGGGATGAGATACGGAGTTCTGGTGGTGGGAATTATGTGGAGTTGTATACCTCTTATCCTATGGTTTTGTCAGTGTTTCCTTTTTATAAATAAATAATTTTTAAAAAGTTATTATTAGAAATGTGTTAACAATTAAATGCAATGTTAAAATTCAATCAGTTCACTAATTTGAAAACTTAAGTGCTTAAATTGAAGGAATATATACTTAGAACTGAAGTCTATGTATTAAAAAGCTCAAGATATTCAATGTATTTTTCTGCTCTCATATTGATCAAATAATGATTTATATGACTATAAGTTAACAGAAGTGTATATTAATACCATTTTGCCACCCAAGATCTGTGTACCTATCGCCACCCTCTTTAGTTCCATTTTGGGCGGCGTACTTCCTAACAAAGTTACAAAAAATAGATATAGACTAGGACCCATTAGATAGATGTATTCATAAGCTGGGGTAAAATGTATAACTTAAAGTAAAAGTCTGCAATAGTCAACAGTGACTCAATAAGGACAGCAAGCAAGTAGAAATACCTAAAAAAGACACCATAAAGTACTTAACCAAATATTTTCTACTTAGACTTAGGTACCCTCCTCAATCTACTTCCTATTTCATGTCCCTCAAAGACTCTAAGTCTAATCTTGTCAGATAAAGTAAAAACTACAAAAACTGGATAAGGGCAAGAGATTGGCATACTTAAAAAATGGCCCTTTGGGTCACTATTAGGCCATCCCATCCTCTGGGGCCCCAGTCACAGAATCCTGGGATTTCCATACAGGCAGAATGGGCCTAGACCTCAAACAGATCCCTGTCTCCACCATCACTGGTCATCTCCATCAGGAACATCATAAAACCTCTTGTGGGCCTTTATAGGACCTTACCTTCAATGTAGAACAACAGTGGTAGAAATTGCCCCATTCTTCGAAGGGAGGCCAGGTCAACATACTGTCACTTGAGGAACACTGGTCCTGAAATGAGGGCAACCTAGAATGTTCTTAACCATGACCAGGGAACACAAGCTCAGACTGACAGATTCAAAGGTTACACTGGCTCCTGCGCTAAATATAAATATGCATATGCCTTAAGTCTGATAGAGCTTACAGTTAAGTGCATTTATACACTTCTCTCATATTTGGGAGCTACTCTTCTGCTCTGTCTGACACGGGGGATGGATAGTGGTACACCTGGTTGAGTACACATGTTACAATGAGAACAGACCCAGATTTAAGCCCCTGTTCCCTATCTGCAGTGGGAAAACTTTGTAAGTGGTGAAATAATGCTGCAGGTGTCACTCTTTTGCTTTATCTCTCCTTCTCCCCATACCTTCTCAATTTTTGGCTGTCTCTGTCCAGTAAATAAAGATAAAACAAAAATAAATACCATACCTATACTGTTTTACAGAGATATCCATGGATATAAGCACAAACACATATCGTTAATATAACAATATTAAAATTTGTACATAAAAAACCATGACTTCTGGCAAATTTACACAATGTCATATTTATTCCATGAAATATTTGGCTCAAGAAATGGAGCATATACATTAATTCTTTCCTAATTTTAAACAAATACTCTGTAATGGGAGCATTAGGGAATGAGCTGTCTCTCACTGTTTCTACTACAAATGTTAAAAATGAATCTAAAATGCAAATATCCTTAGAACTAGGTCTAAATGTTTTCTTTAAGGGTATAGTAGAAAGGAAATGCACAGTGTAAATACTAAGTAGTGAGAAATATTTCTTGGAACTTGGTTACAGAAGCTCAAGTCCATGGACATTAAGAGAAAAGGGATTTAGGAATAAATTCACAGCAGGCAGATTGGTTTGTATGTATTTCAATTCACTCATGTGTGAAACAATATCATATTATAAAATGAACTATTAGAATTCCAGAGAATGGAACATACAAGAAATAAATTCCTGAGCCAGGCCCAGAAATAGGTACGTTGTTTGTGTGTGGTGTGTGTGTGTGTGTGTGTGTGTGTGTGTGTTATGTATAAGAATACACAGTACAGAAATGAAAATAATTCATTTTCTATTTCTAAATATGGAGTGTGTGTATGTATAGAACCACAAAAATGTTATGCTATTCAAGAGAGTATATTTTAGATTCACAAAGATTCCATTTCAAACCTTACATTTAGGCAAACACAACTGAGTCATACAGTCTGATGAATATAAACTTGTCTTGTGTTTGTTTTCTAATTACTACTCTCTAGGCGTTTCAAAATTGAAGTCAAAGTCAGCCTACAGACAAGTCAGTAAACTTGTAAGCACAAACAATTTAGTAATTCGGTGTCACATTATGTAAACAATACTTGAAGACCTTAATCTCTTACTGACTTCGTCTACAGACCTGAATGGGCTTTTGCTTATGGAAACATTGCTTAAGGCAATTATACTGAACCCTGTAGCTCAACCTACTTTTTGAGACTCTATTCCTAACTTTTCCATATATGAAGTTAACTGCTTGTTCTTTTATTTATCACAGTTTAACTCAAAGTATTATGCCAGGTCTGTCTGCTGCTGCTTCTTTTCTTCTTCTTTTTCACTATTAACACTTTTATTTGAACCATATTGCCATTATATACAAATTGTATTAACTAACAGGTCTTGTCGTATGCTTTACATTGGTTTGTTCTAGCCCTCCCCCGCCAAGAGAATTGGATCAGTCCTGCTAATTTCCCGGGCCCGCTTGGCCCCGCCCCAAGGAACCCCGGGAGAGGGTTCCTGAGTTGGAGAGTGCCAGAGTTTCAGAGGGTTCCCCAGTACGAGAGTTCCAGAGTTCCAGAGTTGGAGAGTTCCTGAGTTCGAGAGTAAAAGAAAGAGTGCTTGCACCGCCGCAAAGAGACAGCAGAGTTCTGTTTGGTGATTAGTTTGTCTTAGTTTATGAATCGTTGTTCCTGAATAAAGAAATACAGCTTCCCTGCCCAGCCGTTGTCTCCGCGTCTCTGTTACCCGCCCATGAAGCCAGTTAGCCCGCCCGGCAAGAGCCTTCCGAAATTTTAACAACAAGGTCTTAATCAATTTAAGCCTCAATTTTGTATATTCAAAGTTTATAATGTGTGGTACATTTCAATAATTTGTTTTCCTCTACTAGCTTCAGGAAGCACCCCATATTAAAACTGTCCTAGTTTTTGTGTTAGTTATTTTTTTCTCTTCTTATGTGTTTTATTACTATGGTCATTATGAGAGCTTAATAGCTTACAGTACAGTAGTTGACACCTAAGTACAAATAATTTCAGTGTTTGTACTATACTTGAGACTGTTCAGTTACACCTATATATTTTAAGAGACTAAACAGAAAACATCAAAAATGAACATTTTATTTGTAGCATAAAGTTTAAGACATACAAGAGTGCTGAAGAAATAAAATGGAATACAGAAGAAAATGTCATTATATTTGAGCTTCAGGATTCGAGTACAATAGTTGCTTTATGAATATTTTTTTAAAGCCCCTATTCCTTGTTAATGACCACTCTTCATCCAAAATTCTATCATTTCCCATTTGGAGTTGATGAAGATATAAAGGGATGGAGATACTTTCACATACATGAACATCCACTCAGATTTGTATTTAAACCATAAGTAACCTCAAAGCAAATCCAAGAAATATATATAAAAGAAGATACAACTTAAATTTTTAATTAAATTGGCTCTTTAAAAACGAAAGGGGAAAAAGCCTCTGAAAATTGTATAAAGAATAAAAGACCGAGAGCTAAGCTGAACATTATAAATGAAAGGGCACCTTCAATCTATGGAGTACTTTTTGTTACTTACAGAAGATTTCTAAACATAATTTTTGTCTATTATTATTTTTATTGTTGCCACCACAGCCTTCACTGGGGCCTCAGATTGGCACAACGGCATCACTCTATAAAGGCCCTCCTGTTTCCTTCGGGGCAGAAATGAATGACAGAGAATGGAGAGAAACTACAGCAACCCCAATGCAGATGATCCAAGTCTTCATTGAAGGAAATTTGTACTCTAGGTGGTGAGTCATTTTCTATCCCCAAAATCTAGATATGCTTTTAGAAATTTTTATTTATAAGTATTGACTAATTTTTTAAGATTTATTTCTTTAAAAAATATGTTCACATGTATACATATGTTCACACATATCCATAAACAAGTGCAAAATATATACCTGAAAGCAGAAGTACACTAGACTTTGCAGTGAGTACCCCCCCCAACACTTCCTCTCCACTATTCCAACTTTTGGGTCCATGATTGCTCAACAATTTGTTTGGCTTTGTATGTTAACTCTCTTTTCAATCACCAGGTTCCAGATGCCATTAGGATGCCGGCCAGGCTTCCCTGGACTGAAGACCCCACCAATGTGTCTTGGAGCTCCGCTTCCCCAGAGACCCACCCTACTAGGGAAAGAGAGAGGCAGACTGGGAGTATGGACTGACCAGTCAACGCCCATGTTCAGCGGGGAAGCAATTACAGAAGCCAGACCTTCCACCTTCTGCAACCCACAAGGACCCTGGGTCCATGCTCCCAGAGGGATAGAGAATGGGAAAGCTATCAGGGGAGGGGGTGGGAAATAGAGATTGGGTGGTGGGAATTGTGTGGAATTGTACCCCTCCTACCCTATGGTTTTGTTAATTTATCCTTTCTTAAATAAAAAATAAATTTAAAAAAATAATTTAAAAAAGATTTACTTGTGCCACTATGTGGTGGCACAGTGGGTTTAGTGCACACAGTATGAACAGAACAGCAAGAACGTGTGCAAGGATCTGATCCCAGCTTGAGCCCCCCCCCAGGGCCCACCTGCAGGGGGTCGCTTCACAGGGGGTGGAGCAGATCTGCAGGTGTCTGTCTTTATCTTCCTCTCTCTAAGTTCCCCTTCCCTCTCAATTTCTCTGCCCTATCAAAATAAATAAATAAATAAATGCCACCAGAAGCAGTTGGGATTCATAATGCCAGCACTGTGCCCCAGCAACTGGAACATTAAAAAAAAAAAAAGATTTATTTGCTAGAAAGAAAAGTAGAGCATCACTCTGGCATATACATTCCCAAGGTTAGAACTCAGGGCCTTATACTTGAAAGTTCAATGCTTTATCCATTGTGCCACCTCCTGAGTTATAGACTCCTAATTTTTAAAGTGGAAATATAGATAAGACTATCAAAGAGAAATAACAGAATAAATTGCAAACAAAACTAATATTAAACTAAAATTTTAAATAGGCAACAAACTCTAACTATACAATTTAGATCTCTACAAGCCTATTTTGTCCAGATTATCATTATCAGCAACAAGTGAAAATTCAAATACATAGTTAATCACATGGGGGGAAGGGATGAGTTAAGTACACAAAAGAGCATTCAGCTCAATTCTTTTAATGTCTGTTTAATATTTTTTTGAATCATGAAAGTTAGTTTTATTTACCCCAAAACAATAAAAAGCATAATTTATTATATTTCAGAAAAAGTTGAGTGAAGTATTATTTTAAATGTGACAATAACTACATTTACATAAATACAAGAAAATATTTTTAAAGTGAAATCATAATTACCCAAAAAATAACTGACACTGTAAGGCATATATAAACAAATGTAGGAAACTAATGGAAAAATGTGAGAAACACCAAATGGAAATGGATTTAAGGAAAAATTCCAGAAGTTTTATTTGCTTGATTTTTATATAAGAATTCATAAGAGATTTTTTTTTGCAGGAAGCATTTTGGACAGATTAAGTGGAAATTATTAACATTTGCATTCAAAAAACCATGGTGTTTGAGTAGTAAATTAACAATTTTAATGTTGCTTTCATTAACTACTTAATTATTATAATCATATTGCTATGTATTAAACTGTGTCCATCCAAGATTCATATATTTAATGACTACATTTAGAAATAGGGTCCCTGGGGAGTTGGGCAGTAACTCAGTGGGTTAAGCACATGTGGCGCAAAGCAAAAGGACCAGTTAGGATCCCTGTTCGAGTCCCTGGCTCCCCACCTGCAGGGGAGTCACTTCACAGGCGGTGAAGTAGGTCTGCAGGCGTCTTTCTGTCTCTCTTCCTCTCTATCTCCCCCTTCTCTCTCAATTTCTCTCTGTCTCTATCCAATAACAAATAAAAAATAAAGAAATAGGGTCACTTAAAAAAAGGGGGATTGCGGAGGCTGAGGAGACAGCATAATAGGAAAAAAACTTTCATACCTAAGGTTCAGAGGTCCAATGCCCAGCACCACTACAAGCCACAGTTCATCAGTGCTCTGGTCTCTTCCTCATTCTTTCTCTTCTTTAATTCTTTTTAATTGTCTTTATTTATTTATTGGATAGAGACAGTCAGAAGTTGAGAACAAGGGGGAAACAGAAAGGGAAAGAGACAGAGAGATACCTGCAGCCCTGCTTCATCACCTGCAATGCTTTCCCTCTCTACAGTTGGGGACTGGGTGCTTTAACCTGCACCCGTGAGCACTGTGCTCAACCAGGTGCAACACTACCCAGCTCCACCCCCAATTCTTTCTCTGTATTGTTCTCTTTTGGCATCTCTCATTACATAAATAATAAAAAAGTTTTTTTTTTTAGTTAAATGAGCTCATGAGGGGGCTCTCATCTATTAGTGTCTGTACAAACTTGAACTTCTCACTGCACAATATGAGTACTCTTATCATCTACAAATAAAAAACAAAAAACTTGATCAGTCTAAACTAACACATTCCAGCACTTTGCTCTTGGGCTTGCCATCTTTCAGAACTGTAAGAAATAATTTCTGTTATCTGAACCACCCAATCTCTGATATTTTGGTAAAGAATATGGAATCAACTAATACACCTATTAAAAGCATCCTATAATATAATGCAAATCACCCTAAGTTTGGGTGAACAGAAATGAAGAGGCATCAGGCTAAAGGAAATACATGATAATAATGTCCAAGAATATTAAGTCTGGAGGGATTTTCAGGAATTTCATTTTCTATTGCTTGATGGTACAGTAGAGAAGACAGATCCAACAATGCCCAAGGTTATATGTAAAGCTTGTGATGAAATTATAGAAGGTGCTTTTTCTTTGTGTATGGAGAGATTCAGCCTCTGGAGAAGATGTAACAGTGCACAAGCAACCTGACTTTAATAGTCATCACCAAGACTGGGGATATTCCTCCACTCGTGCTGACGGCTCTATCTTAGGCGACTGGGCTTCAGCGAATGACCTTTCCCTATTATACGATCCCAAACAGCCAGGCTCTTTTCACAGTGCTAGATGGAATAAAGACTCGTCACCCGACCTGTGCTCGATTAGCACAGTCAAAGGCCAAGCCTTTCCCGCTACAAGACAAGTTCTCAAGATCTTCCCGCACAGTCATCACCGCCCAGCTATCATCCACATTGGTCTCCAGCTCCCATTGATTCTGTGCTCGGAGAAACTAAGATGGAACTTTCTGAAAGCAAACTGGCGTCTGTTCAGTGATCTTACCAACAAATCTATTCATGCAATTCCAATTAACTCTATCTCCTCTGAAGATTCCTACAGGCGCTTCCGCCAAGCCATCTTCAAAGCAGCTTCCCAAGCCATTCCTCGTGGGAGACGTGCTAACTATATGCCTTGTCTTGATGCTGAATGTGAGCAACTACTAAAGCAGTATGATGAGTCGGGCGACCCAGATGTGGCTGACCATCTCATTGCCTCCCTGGATGCAGCACGCCAAGCCCGCTGACAACAACTCACGGAAAGTCTGAACTTCACCCACTCAAGTAGGAAGGCCTGGAAGCTTCTTCACAGACTGGGTGCTGGTAGCCAACCCCCTCCCATCTCCCATCCTCCCGTATCTCCAAACTCAGTGGCCAGTCACCTAACTCAAGTTGGACGTGCTAAGATCGACCCAGTCTGGAAAAGAGAAATTTCCCATGAGTGGTCATCCCACTTCCGGTTATCTTGTCCATCTCCAAAACTCTCTCCCTTTACACTGTCTGAACTGGAAGATGCTTTGAAGAGGGTTAAACCGGGAACAGCTGCTGGCTATGATAACATCACCCCAGAACTCATTCTTAACCTGGGCCCTGCAGCAAAGAAGTGGCTCGCTTCATTCCTGTCCCACATCTTAGAATCTGAGTCTATGCCCAAAGTTTGGCGTCGTGCGAAGATTATAGTGGTTTTGAAACCAAAGAAAGACCCAACACTGGCCGCCAGCTATAGACCAATTTCTCTCCTCGCCGTGTGTTACAAACTCCTTGAGAGGCTGCTTCTGTCACGTATTTCTCATCTTACAGAGAAATTCCTATCACCCGCCCAAGCTGGTTTCCAACCAGGAAGATCTACCTGTGAACAAGCCCTGGCCCTCTCAACTTACATTGAAAATGGATTCCAGAAGAATTTAAAGACGGGTGCTGTCTTTGTTGATCTCACAGCAGCCTATGACACGGTCTGGCACCGTGGTCTCCTAGTCAAGATCTCAAGATGCCTCCCTCCATGAGTAGCCAACACTATATCGTTTCTTCTCCAAAACAGAAGATTCCGGGTGCATCTGGGTGACAAGTCTAGCAGATGGAGACTTGTCTCAAGTGGCCTCCCCCAGGGCTCTGTTCTGGCTCCTACACTATTTAATATTTACATCAATGACCTCCCAGAAACCTCTTCAAGGAAGTTCATCTACGCCGATGACATCTGCTGTGCAACTCAGGCATCCAAGTTTGACATCCTCGAGAAAACACTCACGAAAGACATGTCTCTGATATCTGATTACTATAAAAAATGGCGACTAATCCCTAGCACTGCAAAAACGGTATCATCTGTTTTCCATCTATACCATGCCTCGGCCTCGCGTGAGCTTAATGTGCAGCTTGGCGATACGAGAATCCGGCATGAAGCCCAGCCAGTCTATCTTGATGTTACTCTTGATCACACTCAGTAATTTCACGAACATCTCATAAAAACTGCAGCAAAGGTGGGCGGGAGGAATAACATCATTGCAAGACTGGCCAGCTCCTCATGGGGCGCGAGCGCTTCCACACTACGATCATCATCTCTGGCATTATGCTATTCCACTGCAGAATACTGTGCCCCAGTATGGTTCCGTAGCCCCCATGTCCACTTGGTCGATTCCAAATTATATTCCTCCATGAGGATAATTTCTGGAACCATCCATTCCACCCCGGTTCCATGGCTGCCAGTTCTTAGCAACATCGCCCCGCCAGATATTTGTCGGGATGCGGCATCATCTAAGCTCATTTCCTACGTAAGCTCATTTCCTACGCTCGACCGGACCTGCCAATATACGCGGATATCTTCGCCCACCCTGTCCAACGCTTGACATCTCGTCACCCAGTCTGGTCCCCTACGCCTACACTGAACTTCTCTGTTCCAGTCTCTTGGAAACACAGTTGGCAGTCAGCTGAGGTAAAGAACAAACACCTCATCACAGACCCCTGCAAGTGTCAACCTGTCTTTGACCTAGCACGTTATGATTGGGCCCTCCTCAATCACTATCGAACAGGCCATGGCCGGTGCGCTGCTATGTTCGATCGCTGGGGAGCCAGAGACGACCCGAAATGCCCCTGCAGCTCCAGACAGACTATGACCCACTTAGTCAACGACTGCCACCTCTCCAGATTCAAAGGAGGTCTCAAAACTTTACATCAGGCTCAACCTGACGCTGTTGACTGGCTATGGAAGAAGGGCAAACGCTAGAAGAAGAAGCAACCTGACTGAGAATCATTCTACTTCCCTGTATATTCATATGAGTTCTCTCCTTATTCATTCTTTCCTGATACAGTCTGATGCCTTCAATGAAGCAATTGATTAATTACTAAGAACCATCAAACTCTGTAGTGACATCCCTTAGGCAAACACTGCCTTTCTGCCTAAAATGCCAATCTTTATCAAGGTCTGAGATATTCTGTTTTCTGACATTCTTAACTGTGTGGCCCCTCAGCCTGGGGCTGGTTCAGTGGGAAGAGGGTTGCCTTTAACAAACAAGATGCTGCTCTCCCACTAGCAGGCCTGCTGTTGCTGTTGTTTCCAATCCTCCAAAGGCAAAATCTTCCATATGTTCCTCTACCACTGCCCTAGCACAGTATTAAATGAATGAACAAATGCATGGGAAGAACAGGAGTCTATTGAGTTAAAGATGGCTGGCAGAGAGCCAGACCAGAAAATAGGGAAGACAAATACTATACTATAAAGCAATGTAAATCCTAGACCCAAATGCTACTAAGAACTCAGTTTCTGTTTCTGCTACATCCCCCCAATTCCAATATCACTCAAAAGCACCACTTAGCAATCAAATCTGAATACCACTTTTTGTTTCTCAAACTCAAAGACTGAAATAAATAATGATACCATCTTACAATGAAAAGTGTATAATAAGGGGCTGGGTGGGTGGCAGTGCACCTAGTTGAGTGCACATGTTACAGTGCTCAAGGTCTCAGGTTCGAGCCCCAAGTCCCTACCTGCAGGGTGAAAGCTTTACGAGTACTGAAGCAGGGCATCAAGTATCTCTGTGTCTCTCCCTCTCTATGTCCCCCTTGCTTCTCAATTTCTGGATGTTTCTTTCCAATAAATAAAGATAATAAAGAAAAAATTTTAAGTGTTTAACAAGTCACATTAAATCCACACATGAACATATCCAGTGTTCCTTGGATACTGTGCTATTTGGATATATTGATAAAGGGTCTAAAAAACATTCACATTTTATATAGTAATTGAATAGTAAAAGAATATAAATAAAATTTATTCTTTTGTACTATGATAATCATAAAGCATTCAGTGTGGTCTGGTAGGTGGTGCAGTGGATAAAGCATTGGACTCTCAAGTGTGAAGTCCTATATTTGAACCCCAGCAGCATATGTACCAGAGTGAAGTCTGGTTCTTTCTCTTTCTCCTATTTGTCTCTTTAAAAATATATAAAATCACAAAAAGATGTGTTGCTTATATATTTTGTGACACAAATGAGGGGTCCAGCTCCTTTCTGAGTCACCCACCTTGTTTGACCTAGAATAAAGCTTCATTCAGTGACTCTGAGCCCATCAGAAAGCACAGTTATCTGGTGAGATGAACCCATTCAGTAACTGTTTATCAACCTGAAAAAATTCCTCTATAACCTGGATAAAATTTTCTAAGAGTAGTGCCTTAATCTGAGGTTTTTACTTCTCTTTCAGAAGTAAAAAGTTCTCTTTCATATTTACTTCTCTTTCATATTTCAGTAAAATATATTTTCTTTTTTAAAGATCTATAAGAAAGAGAGAGGGAGAGAGCCACACCATAGCTCTGGCACACGTGGTACCAGAGATTGAACTTGGGACCTTATGCTTCAGAGTCTCAGGGCTTTATTCATTGTGGTACCTCCTATGCCACCACATTTGAATTTTATGCTGAAGATCCGCCCCACCTGATTCTCATTCACCATCAAATTTCTTGAATTTAATCTTGTTAATTGAGAACCCTAACTAGCATGCATTTAGTATTCTCCAGTTCATTTAAGGTAGCAATTTAGGAAGATACTTAATTCTCTTCCTTCTACCTATAGATAGAAAAATACACCAAATTTACACATGAAATGATACTCACTGGAAACAGAGTGACTTCTTCGATTAAGGCAAAGGAGAACACACAAACACACACACACACACACACACACACACACACACGCACACACACACACACGGAAGATATAAAAGCTGAGAAAATTTCCCCATGAACACACTTCACCATGAACCACTGACCCACAAATACAGTGGGAGCTTGTTATTCTAAGCAGCTGTCTGTGAGCAAGCATTATGAATTTCATTTTCCTCTAGACAAAAATACTGATTTCCTATAACAGGAGAAATAGGTTCCAGACCCTAAAATCCTAACAGGATTCCAGGAGTTTTAGCTTTGAAAAATATCAACAAATTTGCTGTAGGTCAGACTGTCAAAGCAAGAAAGGAAGGTGCTCCTACATTAAAACGAGTAACTTCTCAGACTCCCTTGGCCAGCATAACCTGATCTGAAGATTTTCTACACCCACAATATCTCCTCAACACCCTCCTCCTCACCCTTAGAAAGCCATACTCACTGCCAGAGAAGTCATCACTTTTTGTGTGTGTTTGTTATAATTCCCAGCCTCCCCTGATAGGTGTCTGCACACCAGCCCCACCACCAACTTAAGTCCTCCGCCACCATTGTGCATTGCATCCCCAATTCCCTCTCAGCTTCCTCCCCTCCTCCCACATTTTTTTTCCTCCAGTGTTTTCACTGGGGCTTGGTGCCAGCACTATAGACCCACTGCTCCTGGAAGCTATTTTTCCCATTTTTGTTGCCCTTGTTGAGGTTGTTATTGTTGTTATAGTTGTTGTTGGATAGGACAGAAAGAAAGAAATGGAGAGAGGAGGGGAAGACAGTGGAGGAGAGAAAGACAGACACCTGCAGACCTGCTTCACTGCTTGCGAAGCAACCCCCCTGCAGGTGGGGAGCTGGGGACTGGAACCAGGATCCTTATGCCTATGCCAGTCCTTGTGCTTTGTGCCATGTGCGCTTAACTGGCTGCACTACTGCCCAGCCCCCTATTTGTTTTTTTTTAGATATATGTCTGTTATCTTCTCAAGTTATGCTAGAAGCTGAATAGAATCTATTTGTTGTTGTTGTTTTAACACCAATATTGCCTCTTGGCTAACCGACCTTTAGAGCTTCAAGCACAGGCTTTCCTACAAGGCGCATACCCCAGTTTTAAGAAAAGTGCCTCAGAGTTTAACCTCCCAGTTCTTGGCACCCCCCCCCCCAAAGTCTAATTTACAAAACTTTCTGTTCTCAAGTCCACAAGACCACCAGCTTATAGAGAATTAGACTCAAAAAAGGCCCTTAAAAACTCTAAAATGGCTCCAAAAAGCTTCGACTCACCCCACGGTCCACTCTAGGAGCCATCTCCAAGAAGTAGCTGTAGTTAATGAGAAAGAGTTTCACCTGATGCTTTAAAGCAGCCCTGGGGCACAGGGTCTGCTGGGATACCAGAGGCATCATGGCTGGTAGGTGCTATGATCACTGATTGAAACACATCTCAATCTTTGCAATAAGCTTTTTGCTTGTTCTGTTTCTGTGGCCGCAGGAGCTGTCTCATGCTGCAGTGCACTGAAGTCACACAGCTAATAACATTTATATCAGACATTTCACTATATTTGTGCCAATACTCATAATTTAAAATGAACAGAATTATTCCAGAAATATTTACTATTATTTTCCCTAAAACACTTGAAAATAAAACAACTAAAAAGGTGACAAAATGTGATGAGCATTATGAATGAGTAACTTCACTCTGTTAAAGGTTGTTGGAGTCCTAAAATAATAACACCTTGAACTTCTAAAATGAAGATGACAATTACATTAGTAATCATATTTTGTGGTAATACTTAGTTTTATTGGGCATCTATTAGGCTAGGGAGACAGCATAAGGCCCAATGTTTAATCCCTAGAACCAACATAAACCAGAGCTGGGCAGTGTTCTGGTCTTTCTCTTTGTATCTCTCTTATAAAAATAAAATAAACAAAATATTTTAATCTATTATCTGATATGTGAAAAGGCATGTCCTGTGGTTAGTATTCCACCAAATACACTTCAGAAAACAATGTTAAAATAGCATTCCATAAGTACCTACACTCTTTGTATGCTTTTAAAGTATGAGAGAGAGGGAGGGGATAAAGGAAACCTTGGGGTCTTGTTGAGTAATGATGGATCTAAGTTGTGAGTAAATGTCCTGCAAAGAATTTTCATGGGGAGATGAGAGATTATACCCATGTGTTAACTGCACTATAAGCCACTAGCCCCCCACCCCCAAAATTATTAAAGAGGATTAAATTAATTCAGTGGTATGGTATTTATTTGTCCCAGTAACTATTAAGAGACAATAGATTTTTACTGTGCTAACATAGTGTGAATACATGGCATAAATGGCATTTAAAAAGTAATTAACATCATTTCTACAGTTAATATCCTTTCACTTGTCATGAGGATCACGCCTCTTGATCTGCCCTCATGATGTGTGGCATCTTTATTTTACAACAGATGTACCATTGCCTCACAACTGTCTTCTGTTATCACACTTTTACAGTTCAAATTATGCATAGCACAAATGCAGAGACATGAGACAGGGTTATAGAAATAGCTTTCCATGACAGTGTACCATAGAGGTTGTAAATCAATCCTATCACATTTTTATTTAAGGCTCAGGAATGCTATTATGACCAAGAATCATACTAATTTACCCATCATGTTTCACATTTACTTAAGGGGAAAAAAAAAAAACCCACCATTATAAAAAGCTAGTCATTCCTCAGTTTCACATCGTTTCACACGTCACTGTGTTATTCGTTTTAAATAAATTACAAGAATTCTGTACTCTTCTTGTTAATTAATCATTTCTTAAATAAAAAAGAAAAAAAAAAACAGGGGCAAAAAAGGGAAAAATAAATAAATATACAAAAAAAAAGAATTCTGTACTCTTCTAATAACAGAAACTGTAATTTCCTATGTTTGATAAAATCACTGAAGATTAACTATATTTTGGTCAAGAATCTTTCAGTTGCCTTCTGTTTTTTTAATTTATTTTGATTAATCTTGAGACAAACACTGAATATTGCCTTTTTTTTTTTATAAATCTCTATAAATGTGGTTGACCAAAATTCTAATCATTTCCATTGCTAGACTGACTTTTGAACATATGTCAGAGTTGTGATTTTCATTCATTCATTTGGTTTATTTAACAACGTTGGGGGGCTACTACAAATCAATTGTTTTTAGGCTCTTGGAATATTGCTGTGAGCAAAACAATTTGGTTTCCTACCCTCAAGAGGGATATACTTGGAAGAAATAAATACATTATGGCAACTTTAATATACTCACAGAAAAAAATAGAAGCACGAAAATAAAACAAGAGGGGCTAATCTACTATATGAAAGCAGCTGCATCATTCAAGTGCACCAATAGGAGAGTGGTGTAGAGTACGAAAATGCAGGCATTCAGGGAGTCAGGCAGTAGCACACCTGATTAAGTACACATATTACAGTGTGTAAGGACCCAGGTTCAAGCCCCTGGTCCCCACCAGCAGGGGTGAAGTAAGGCTGCAAGTGTCTGTCTCTTTCCCTCTCGATCTCCTCCTTCTCAGTTTTTCTCTGTCTCTATCTAATACATAAATAAAATAAATATTTTTTTAAAGTTTTAATATTTATTTATTTATTTTCCCTTTTGTTGCCATTGTTGTGGTCATTGATGTCGTCGTTGTTGGATAAGACACAGAGAAATGGAGAAAGACAGACACCTGCAGACCTGCTTCGCGGCCTATGAAGCGACTCCCCTGCAGGTGGGGAGCCTGAGGTTAGATGAACTGGGATCCTTAAGCCGGTCATTGTGCTTTGTGCCACGTGCGCTTAACCTGCTGTGCAACCGCCGGACTCCCAATAAAATATTTTTTAAAAAAGAAATGCAGGCATTAAAAGAGACCACAGTGTCTTCAGAGTGTGAAGGATTTGCACAATCTCAGAGCAGACTAGAATGAGGTTGGGAATGGTAAGAAAGTAAGTTGAAGAGGGATCAGGGACCAGAAGATACCAAAAAGTCTCGCTTAGGTCCTCCATGCTTCTTCTTCTAGCGTTTGCCCTTCTTCCGTAGCCAGTCAACAGCATCAGGTTGAAAGCTGTCAGGAGCTGCCTGTTGCTGGCTTTGAAAGTGACTGGGATCCATGTGGATTCAGTCGGCTAGGAAGGATCGTCAGTTTCCCCAATGAATGGGTACTCACGGGATGCACCACGAGAAGGTCGATCCAATGCACCCCGTCCTCCATGCTTTAGTTAGATAAAGCTTAAAAGAATTAAATTAGGAGCCTAATATCCCCCCCTTGAATTACATTTAAATTATGTTAACTACTGTTACTCATGGATTGAGTGGTGTCTCTTAAGTAGGCTCTAACTAGCCTTCTATATTGTGAAAAACTAAATTGAAAAGAATGCCTAGAGAAGGGCTGGGTGGTGATGCACCCAGTGGGGCGCACACATTACCCTGTAAAAGGACCTGAATTCAGGTACTTGGTCCTCAGTGGCTGCCAGGCACAGTGGACTCCTCCTGCCCATAACATGCCCCATTGATAACCTTGATGGCAATAAAAAGTAATAAAACAGTAACATAGAGGCTGGGCAGTGGAGCACCTGGTTGAGTACACATGTGACAGTACTCAAGGATCCGGGTTTGAGTCCCCAGGCCCCAATTTCAGGGGAAAGCTTCACAAGTGGTAAAGCAGGGCTGCAGGTGCCTCTCTGTCTCTTTCACTCTCGCTCAGTTTCTGGCTGTCTTTAATAAAAATAAAGATAATAAAAAATATTTTTTTAAAAAACAGTAACATAAGAATGTCAATAGAACAGGTGGTAATTTTGTGTTATACTTAAAGATCTTTCTTCATTTTAGCCTGGGTGTCAGAACATGGTAGCAATGGCATAAAAAATATTATTTCCACTTAAAAGCACAATGTTTTCATAGCATTTTCTTAGAAACAAATCAATGCAAGGCTTACTTTTAATTAAGACTTCTATAGTTTGGTGTCTGTAGATATCAGTTTATATACATATGTAAAAATATTATGTGGTAAAGGTTGGTCATCATTAAGGATTTGATATAATTAAGTTTGCTTATATAATTACTTAGCCCCTTCCTTCATTCCTTCATTCCTTCCTCACTTCCTTTTTTCCTTTCTTCCTTGATAAAAGCTGGGGGGGGGGGTAGGGAGGTAGAAAGAAAAGATACCTGCTGTACAACTCTACTCTTCATAAAGCTTACCCTCTTACATGGGGACCAGTAGTTTGAACCCAGGGCCTTTTGCATTCTTTTTGCCTTTTGACATTCTACCATCTATATATCATAAAAATATTAGTCCAGGGAGTTGGGCTGTAGCGCAGCGGGTTAAGCGCAGGTGGCGCAAAGCACAAGGACCGGCATAAGGATCCCGGTTCGAGCCCCCGGCTCCCCACCTGCAGGGGAGTCGCTTCACAGGCGGTGAAGCAGGTCTGCAGGTGTCTATCTTTCTCTCCTCCTCTCTGTATTCCCCTCCTCTCTCCATTTCTCTCTGTCCTATCCAACAACGACAACAACAATAATAACTACAACAATAAAAAAAAAAACAACAAAGGCAACAAAAGGGAATAAATAAATAAAATTAAAAAAATATATTAGTCCATATTCCCAGATACATGTTAGGGAAAGTTTATAAGAGGGCTCTGAACTCCAATTCCATCACGACCTGGAGAAAGAAGCAGATGGTAGTTGGAGAATGGCACTTGGAAGTAGTAGATATGACTAAGAAAGGAAGAGAAGTCAGGATTATAGGAAAATAATGAGAAAATGTCAAGAAGGAAGGAAGGAGGAAAGAAGGAAAGAAAGAAAGAAAGAAAGAAAGAAAGAAAGAAAGAAAGAAAGAAAGAGAGAAAGAGAGAAAGGAAGGAAGAGAGGAAGGAAGGAAAGAAGGAAGGAAGGAAGATAGTTATAGAAATAACAGTCAACTCATATCTGTGATCTTAGGAGAAGTAATGCTGTTTCTAGTGGAGGAAATGGGAACACAGAATTCTGGTGGTGAGAAAGGTATATACAGAACTATATCCTTGTTTTTTTATAATTTTGTAAATCAATATTAAATCATAAAAAAACATGTGCACCACTACCCAACTGTATAAATGAAATATTTTAACTGCTTTTCTTCTCACCTGCAACCCCTTACCTACTATCTAATATCTAAAGGGTTTAAGTGTTGGCATATAATAAGAACCACCTGAAAAGCTCATAAAGTCTCTGTGACTAGGCTTCTCTTGGGATCAACTTAATCATTATCTCAGGGGCAGAGGGCCGATTAAGACTATTATGAAAGATCTCCCAGATGATGTCAATTGTTGGCTAAGGTTGAAAGCCACCATTCTAAGTTTTTCTTTATAATGATACAGAATGGTCTCTTTTTAAATGTATGGACTCACTATTATACAAAAAAAACCTATTTCCTTTTGAAATATTACTTTGCTTTTGGGTCTTAAAAGTATTGGTAGCTGTACTGTGAAACCTTCCCATTTGAGATATAACGTGTTATCCAATATACACTGTGAATATCTTTATTTTAATTCTTAAATAAAGACTTGAACAATATAGGAAGAAAAATAAAATCCTACAATTATAGGAGCTGAGTGATAATTCATTTGGTAGAGAGAACACCAAGTACTCAAGCACTAGTCCCTACCTGCAGGAGTGAAGCTATGTGGCAGTTGTCTTTCTTTCACTGTTTCTCAACTCAAAATAGAATAAGAGAAGAGGAGAGGAGAAGAGGGAGTCAATCACAGGGAGCAGTGGAGTTGTCATGTAGGCACCAAGTCTCAGCTATAACCCAGGTAACCAAAACAAAAACAAACAAAAAAGTTTGAAGATGGTAACAGTGGCTACTGAATAGAAAATTTATTTAAATTAGGAGACTGTTTTATAAGGCTTGTGGTTGAAGTGAAGTAAGCAACATTATCTACTATTTCCTTTGTATAAAAATAGTTTATTAGTTGGGGGAGCCGGGTGGTGGTGCACCTGGTTGAGTGGACATGTTACAGTGCACAAGGACCCAGGTTCAAGGCCTCAGTCCCCACCCACAGGGGTGAAAGCCTTGTGAGTGGTGAAGCAGGGTTTCAGGTGTCTCTGTCTCTTCCCGTCTATTTTCCCCTACCCTCTCAATTTCTGGCTGTCTCTATTCAATAAGTAAATAAATAAATATAGAAATATTTTTAAAATACTTTATGAATTGCATGTAACCATAATTAGGTAATGACTACAAGTCATTGACCAAAATACCCTTTCTCATATATTCTAACATTGATAATTTAAGAACTAAACCACACATCCACACATATATAGGTCAAAACTATCCAATAAAAAAAAAAGAAAATCTCTTTAACTAATGGTATTGTGTGAATAGGACGACCACATGCAGAAAAATGAAACTAGATAACCACCTAACACCATGAGCCAAAATCTGCTCAGATGGATCAAAGATACAGATTTCAGGCCTGAAAGTATAAAATAAATAGAATATTACATTGGTGAAACATTCCAGAACTTTAACATTAAAGATATATTTGGAGGCACCACCCCATGGGCAATAGAAATAAACACAAAGATGTCCTTGAGGTGTAGATGGGAAAGTGTTTTACCAATGTTTTCCTCTAAGTATTTGATTGTTTCTGGTCTGACATCTAGGTCTTTGATCCATTTGGAGTTGATTTTTGTTTATGGTGAGATAAAGTGGTTCAATTTCATTCTTCTGCATGTTTCAACCCAGTTTTCCCAGCACCATTTATTGAAGAGAGCCTCCTTTTTCCATTTAATACTTTGGGCCCCCTTATCAAAGATTAGATGCCCCTAGGTGTTGGGATTTACTTCTGGGCTTTCAATTCTGTTCCAATGGTCTGTGTGCCTATTTTTGTTCCAGTACCATGCTGTTTTGATGATGATGGCTTTATAATATAGTTTAAGGTCTAGGAGTGTGATGCCTCCATTTCTGTTTCTTTTCCTTAAGATGGTTTTGGCAATTCTAGGTGTTTTCAGGTTCCAGATAAATGATTGTAGTGTTTGTTCTATTCTCTTAAAGAAGCCTGGTGGAACTTTGATGGGTATTGCATTAAATTTGTATATGGCTCTGGGGAGAATATTCATTTTGATGATATTTATTCTTCCAATCCATGAGCATGGGATATCTTTCCATTTCTTGGTATCCGTTTCTATCTCCTTGAGTAGTGACTCATAGTTTTCAGCATACAAGTCTTTCACTTCTTTGGTCAACTTTATTCCTAGGTATTTGATTGATTTTGCTGAAACAGTAAATGGGAGTGATTTCTGGATGTCTTCTTCTTCAGATTTAGTGTTTGCATAAAGAAATGCCACTG
Source organism: Erinaceus europaeus (assembly GCF_950295315.1). Classification (NCBI taxonomy): domain Eukaryota; kingdom Metazoa; phylum Chordata; class Mammalia; order Eulipotyphla; family Erinaceidae; genus Erinaceus; species Erinaceus europaeus. Next base: position 148,591,879 of record NC_080163.1, read on the forward strand.
ATTTTTGTACATTGATTTTGTAGCCTGATACCTTGCTATATTGCCTAACAACTTCCAGTAATTTTCTACTGGATTCTTTAGGTCTTTCTATGTATACTATCATATCATCTGCAAATAGTGAGAGCTTGACTTCTTCCCTTCCAATCTGTATCCCTTTGATTTCTTTCTCTTGCCTGATTGCTATGGCAAGAACTTCCAATACTATGTTGAAGAGTAACGGTGACAGTGGACAGCCCTGTCTAGTCCCTGATCTGAGGGGGAATGCTTTCAGCTTCTGTCCATTGAGTATGATGTTGGCTGTAGGTTTGCTATATATAGACTCCACTATCTTGAGGAATTTCCCATCTATTCCCATTTTTTGTAGAGTTTTGAGCATGAATGGGTGTTGGATAGAGCTAGAAGGAATTATGTTAAGTGAACTAAGTCAGAAAGATAAAGATGAGTATGGGATGATCCCACTCATCAACAGAAGCTGACTTAGAAGATCTGAAAGGGAAACTAAAAGCAGGACCTGATCAAATTGTAAGTAGGGCACCAAAGTAAAAACCCAGTGGTGAGGGGTAGACATGTAGCTTCCTGGGCCAGTGGGGGGCGGGAGTGGGCGGGAGGGATGGGTCACAGTCCTTTGGTGGTGGGAATGGTGTTTATGTATACTCCTAGCAAAATGTAGACATATAAATCAGTAGTTAATTAATATGAGAGGGGGAAATCAATTGTATGTCTCAAAGTTTCTCAAAAGACAAACTGAATATTTTTAGTATATAGGCTACGTATTTGATATGCGGACTCTCTCAAAAGCCTAGACCAAGTAGATTAGAAGCTTCCAATAGCAAAGCTATATACAAGATACTGGGTACTGTACAGCAAACCATAACAAAGGGACTTTTCAAAGTTAACCCAATTAACAAATAATGTGATAATAATATTAACTATTGATTGTCTTTTTGAACCCTAAGACAGCAGGAACCTCACATCTTCACTATAGAGCCCCTACTTCCCCCAGTCCTGGCACCCTTGGATAGGGCCCACTTTCCCGTATGCATCTCCCAATCCAAACCGAATAATATTGCATCCGCCGATCACAATCTAACCAAAGCAACGATTGCCATCTCAACATGCTTCACCTCAGACTGTATCCAGAGACTTCACATGTGGAATGACAACCCTTCAGCTTCATTACTCGGGTGAGACCTTTCCTTTAATAGTACACTCTAATTTCATCTCAGGTGGTTCACTTTCTAACAAAGTCCCATAACCTAGACATACACCAGTTTCTGTGAGAGAGAGCTTATGTGCACACGTATCCATAAACTACTACAAAATATATACCTGAAAGCAGAAGTACACTAGAGTTTGCAGTGAGTACCTCCCTAACACTTCCTCTCCACTATTCCAAGCTTGGGATCCATGATTGCTCAACAAATTGTTTGGCTTCATATGTTAACTCTCTTTTCAATCACCAGGTTCCAGATGCCACCAGGATGCTGGCTAGGCTTCCCTGGATTGAAGACCCCACCAATGTGTCCTGGAGCTCAGCTTCCCCAGAGACACACCTTACTAGGGAAAGAGAGGCAGACTGGGAGTATTGACCGACCAGTCAACGTCCATGTTCAGCGGGGAAGCAATTACAGAAGCCAGACCTTCTACCTTCTGCAACCCTCAACGACCCTGGGTCCATGCTCCCAGAGGGATAGAGAATGGGAAGGCTATCATGGGAGGGGGTGGGTTATGGGGATTGGGTGGTGGGAAGTGTGTGGAGTTGTACCCCTCCTACCTTATGCTTTTGTTCACTAATCCTTTCTTAAATAAAAAATTTAAAAATAAAAAAAGAGAAATAAACACAAAAATGAATCAACAGGATTATTTCAAATTAAAAAGATTTTACATATCAAAAGAAAATCCCATAAGGATAAACAGGAAACCCAGCAAATGGGGAAAGTATTTGCACAATAGTCTTCAGATAAGCAGTTAATGTCAAACATCTAGAAAGAACTTAAGAATTCGGGAGTCGGGCTGTAGCACAGTGGGTTAAGCGCAGGTGGCGCAAAGCACAAGGATCGACATGAGGACCCCGGTTCGAACCCCAGCTCCCCACCTTCAGGGGAATCGCTTCACAGGCGGTGAAGCAGGTCTGCAGGTGTCTATCTTTCTCTCCTCCTCTCTGTCTTCACCCCTCTCTCCATTTCTCTCTGTCCTATCCAACAACGACAACAACAATAATAACTACAACAATAAAACAACAAGGGCAACAAAAGGGAATAAATAAATAAAATAAATTTAAAAAAAAAAGAACTTAAGAATTCATACAGCTCAACAAAAAGAAAAAAAACTCAACCCAATTTAAAAAAAAGTGGGCAGAAGATATGGACAGTTCTCTATAGAAGAGATGCACATTCCAACAACAACATTAATAATGACAACAATAAAACAACAAGGACAACAAAAGGGAATAAATAAATAAATATTTTTTAAACTTAAATTAAATAAATAAAGATTTAAAAAAAGAAGAGATGCACATGACCAGCAGGCATGCAGAAATGCTCCAATTCACTCAGCATCAGAGAAATGCAAATTAAAACCACACTGAGATCCTACCTCACACCTGTGAGAATGATCTCCGTCAATAAACCAAGAGACATATTGGAGAGGATGCGGAGAGAGAGGAACTCTATTACACTGCTGGTGGGAATATAAATGTGTATAACCACTATGGAGATCAGTATGGAGAACCCCTAAATAAATACAAATGGAAATGTCATATGATCCAGAAACTCCAGTACTGGGCATATACCCAAAAGATATAATAACACTGATTTGAAGGGATATATGTACCCCCCATGTTCATAGCAGCTTTATTCACAATGGAAAAAATCTGGAAACAACCAAAATGCCCTTTGACAGACAACTAGATAAAAAAATTATGGGGTATATACTCAACAGAGTATTATGCAGCAATAAAAATCGATGATATTGTGCCCTTTGCAATAACTGGATGGAATTGGAGAAGATTATGCTCAGTGAAGCAGGTAAGGAAGTGTAGGACAACTATGGAATGGTTTTACTCACATGTAAATGTGACAAAACATTTATCAACCTATATCAATATATATCAATTTCCAAGACGATGGGAGAACTACAGTGGTTATCTATTGGAGTGGGGATGGGAACACAGAACTTTGGTGATAGAAGTGGTGGAAATAATTAAAAATCAAGTAATTAATTAATAATATAAATTAGGGCTGGGAAGCTATTATAAAAAATTTAAATATTCTGAAACCTTTAGTTATTAATGATGAATTTGCAAAAAATTTTCTATCAAAAAATGAAAGAGAGCATGCTTGCTTTATCAGGTCTGGGCCTAGTCACCACATCATGGAGGAAGCTTCAGCTGAGGGGCAGGAGGGGAGAGTTGGAGTTGGTGTGTGTGTGTGTGTGTGTGTGTGTGTGTGTGTGTGTGTGTGTAGATGTCATCATCCCAAGGAAGTGAAGCCATGGCAATGAACAACAACAAAAATCTGTTTCATCATGTATATAACCAAGGTTCAAGCCCAGCCCCTACCACACTGGACCCAACCACACTGGAGGAAGCTTGATGCTGTGGTTTCTCTCTCTCTCTCTCTGAAGCTCCATTTCTTCAGGCTGAATTTTTCAGATAAATATAGACCAACAGGGAGTGAAATAAAGTACAGCAGTACTGCGGCTTCCTTCAATACTGTGAGAATCAGGCTCAAATCCCTATGTCACTCGAGAAAGCAGCATTTTATCCCAGTGCACTATATTGCTGAGCTGTGTCTTCTTAAGGTTTCTTCCAATTAGTTTTAGCATGATAACCTGGAAACCTATAAAATCAAATCATTTTTTTGACATAATAACTCTCCAGAATAGATTATTAAACTAATGTTTTTGGGGCCAGGATACAACTTACCTGGTAAAGATTACACTTTATAAGGCAAAAGAACCCAGATATGAGCCCTTGACTACAACACAGGAGCACTATGAAAAAGAAATAGTTTCATAGCTAGAAGTGGACCTAGCCTATGGCCTTGCAATTCTTCTCCTGGGGTTACATCCTAAGGATCCAAAAATACCCATCCAAAAAGATTTGTGTATACCTGTGTTCATAGCAGCACAATTTGTAATAGAAATACATACAGTCTAAACCTGGAAGGAATCCAGGTGTCCAATGATGAATGAGTGGCAGAGTAAGGTGTGGTATATATATACACACAATGGGATACTACTCAACTATTAAAAATGATGACCTCATCTTCCTCACCCCTTCTTGGATAGAGCTTAAAGAAATTATGTTAAGTGAGAAAAGTCAGAAACAAAAGGATGAATATTGGATGATCTCACTAATGGCAGAAGTTGAAAAACAAGATCAAAATGGAAAGCACTGAGCAGAATTTGGTCTGGTGTTGGTGTATTGCACCAAAGTAAAAGACTCTGGAGTGGGGCAGAGGGTTCAGATCCTGGAACATGATGGCAGAGGAGGACCTAGTGGGGGCTGAATTGTTATGTGGAGAACTGGGACATGTTATGCATGTACAAACTTGTATTTGACTATAGACTGTAAACCATTAATCCACCCAATAAAAAAAAATACCTTCATGAGCAGTGTAGGTGTGTTTTAATATTTTCTCATCTCTTTTTCTCTCTACCTGTCTCTTCCTGTCTCTAACCTTTTAATAAATAAATATATCCACAGATAATGGTGGAATTATGCAGTTATGTTGTCCCAGAAATAACTCTAGTTGAAAAACATAACTAGTATTTTATTCTAAAATCCAAGTAGCTTTTCAACAAGTATCTCTGTAGTTTTATGCTAAATTCAGTCAAATGTGAACTGGAAACTCAGCTGTTCTACTTACTTATGATATGTTCTAGGTAAATTTAATCATGATTTTGTCTTGTTTAAGATATGTTTGGTAGGGTTGGCTAGATAGATAACCTGGGGCGGTAGCTGCTGGACAATACACTTGATCCAGGTTTGAGTCTAGCCTCCACAGAACTAAGAGAAACTTCAAGGCTATGCTGACCTTCTCTCTTTCTATCTGAAAAAGTCAGTCTGAAACTGTGAAACCCTGGTGATGACCAAAAACATGTATAATAATAACTACCTCACATTTGTTACCAAGAACTTATTTTGTTACCAAGAACTTAAAAGCATACTATCACACTGACCACATATGTATCAGTTACATTTCAGCTCTCTCGTATGTGGTTTCTAGTTCTGTATTATTGACTTGACCATTTTAAAATTTGATATACAGGTCAGAAGCAAATGCTCTATGTTTTCTTTCATAAGAATTTTACTATAGATACAAAGGATAAACTCTATTTATCTGACAATTGGTATTATTTTAGGAAAAGTATTTACTTTTATTTTCTTCAGAAGAAGAGAGTTGCTTTAGTAATAAGTTTGATATTGCTAAATGTCACTAAGAACAGGAATTTCAGGATTTATTGAAGTTATCTTGTCTACCACACTCTTGAGTTACTTGTTGTACCTGACTGCAATAATTTGTTATCTATAGGATTCCCACTGTTACTGCTGGGGGAATGCCATTTTATATCAGTATAGCACAGACAGCTTATCCACTTGCCCTCAGAAATTGTTCATTACTTTTAAGAGGAAATAGTGGCCAAAAAAAGGTGCGGCCTCCCACAGATGATCCTCTCAAAACTACACTGTTCCAACAGGACATAAAACATATAAAAAAGGGAATAATGAATTATTTTCAAGTGAGGGCAAGCATAGATTTTAAGCCACATTTGTGAACATGCTACTAAGGTTAGCCATTACAAATAAGTTTAGATAGATAGATGATAGACAGATATAAGATAGATAGATAGATATATGATAGATAGATACCATAGGTACACTAATATATTAGTAGTGGGTACAGTACTCCAGAAGTATTTGAACTTAACATATAGATGTAGAGATTGGGCAAATGTGTAGTAATGAATACTGAGGGTGTCAGATAACAGTATATGGAACATAATTTTTTTCTGCACCTAATTATCTCTGCACTTGTGTTCAAAATTAATCAAGCAAATTTATGACTTTATATCTGAGCCCCAATATATGCTACTGATATTTCTATTTTAATGCTAACACCACTTTTTATTTATAATTGTCATTTTATAACAAGTCTTGAGTCAGGAACTGTAAGTCTTCCATTTGTTATACTTATTAAAACGTACGTTGGGCATTATAGGGTCTTTGAATTTTATATGAGTTTTAAAATAAACTTGTCATTATCTCCAAAAGTCACATTTGGACTTGACTGAGATTATCTTCACTACATAATGGATTTAAGAGAAATTACGGATACATTACCAATATTGAAAACGCTGATCTGTGAAATGGTTAAGTTTTCATTGAGGTGTTATTTTTCTCTCTGAAAATGCTTTGTAGTTTTCAATGTACTGGAATTGAATGTGGTTTTCTAGTTTATTGATGAATGTTTTACATAGTTGATGTGATTGTAAAGGGTATTTAAATTAAATTTTCATATTTCTCTACCAGTGTAAGAAAATATAATTAACTACTGTAAACTAATATACCACAGTACTGACAAATTCACTTATTAGTCCTATAGTCTTTTTGCTCTATTTTTAATGTCCTTCAGATTTTTCTCCTTACAAAATCAACCTGTCTTTAAAAAAGGTTTTACTTCTTATTTCAAAATCTCCACAACATTTATTCCATTTTAATTTTGTACTGACTAGAATCTGGGTGCAATGTTAAATAAAAGTGTTGAGGGAGGTCAATTTTGTTTCATGGCTGATCTTAGGAACAAAACATTCAGTCCTTCACTATTAATGTATTATGTTATCTCAAGATCTTTTTCAGGAGGTGCTTTATCTGGCCATTTTGGATGATTTTATTTTGTCTATGTCTCTACTTACCATGTTCAACCTCCCCTCTACTTTCTTAAAACATATGGGACTTGGTGTATGAATTTACTTAATATCTGTGACTACTAACACATAGTCTGTCATTTCTAAATTTTAATTTATTGAAATCAGATTTGCCCTTATCATGTATAATAGTTTCTCAATATTTTGTAGAACTGGATATTTTCATTGAATACTATCTAGTATATCTTAAATCTGTTCTTGGCATTGTGACTACTTTATATTTTTAAAACTAATTCCTTCTGAGGGGGGAAGTGCAGTGTTACACCAAGTACCACTGTACATATATTACCAGGTGCAAGGATCCAAGTTGAAGCATCTAGGCCCCATCTGCAGGGGAGAAACTTCACAGATGTTGAAGTGGTAAAGCAGGGTTTGCAGTTGTCTTCCTTCCTTCCTTACTACCTTTCTTACTTTCCTTCTTTCTTTCTTTATTCCTCTCTACACCAATTTCTCTCTGTCTTATCAAATAAAATTAAAGAAAAAGCAAAGAAAAATGGTGATAGAGAGCAATGGATTAATGGTGCTGGCACTGAACCCTACTGATTATCTCAGTGGCAACAATTAAACCATGGTAAAAATAAATAAATAAATAAATAAATAAATAAATAAATGGAGCAATTGTGTCCCATTATGAGCCAGTAACTTTCTGAATATGTTTCCTGATGGAGCCTAATTTAAAAGGGTCTTCACCATGCTTGTGAAAGAGAAGATGTTTCCAATTCTGTGTGAAAGTCAAGGAGTTTCCTCTAATACTTTCAGGTTACTCTTTCTTTGACCTTAGGTAATTTGTACATATGTATTCAGTGCTCAGTGTTCAATTAAACTTGAGGGAAACTCTCAATAAATATTGATAGAAAAATATTTCTAAATTCACATCCATTTTCTCCATACAATGTAATATGTGGTGTCTTTAAAGAAATTTAAAAAAATAGAGAATATGAAGAGTCTCAGAAATGTGAGAGAAAGATCGTGCAGAGAGGTCAAAGGGAAGGAATAGATTCTGTAGTCATGGGTTGGGAAATTTCCATCAGGTTTGGCCATAGGCCATGGATTGCAGAAAGAAGGTAGTGACTTTTACATTATCTCTTGTTCTTCCTGGGTCAGGTGACGGTAATTTCAGATTTAAGAATGTCTCCTTTAACTAGAGGGGCCCACAGTGGAAGTTCCTGAGTGTGTGTGTGTGTGTGTGTGTGTGTATGTGTGTGTATGTGTGTGTATGTGTGTATGTGTGTGTGTTAATTTTTGTTATCTTTATTTATTTATTGTGTAGAGACAGCCAGAAATCAGGAGGAAGGGAGAGATATAGAGGGAGAAAGATAGAGACATCTGCAGCAGTGCTTTACCACTTGTGAAGCTTTCCTCCTGACAGTGGGGAATAGGGGGTTGAAACCGGGTCCTTCTGCACTATAATATGTGCACTCAACCAGGGTGCCACCACCAAGCCCCTGCCTGGGGTTTGTTTGAGGAGAAAGGTGCCTCATGTAAAAAGATGGGAATTGGGGTGACAGAATTCTTTCTATGTGGGAAGTTTTGGCAGTTCCCTTCATAGAGGAGAGTGGCATGAGTATATTTGTGGAAGACAAAAGCTGTGTCTATAGGAATCTTGAAAACAAGATTAGGGACAGTGGTTCATCTTTAGGAAACAAAAATATGTAAACACTCTTAACAAGATAATAGCAAAATTTTAGTAGCTGCAAATATAAACAGTGTGTTTTCATGTGTAAGTTTAAAGGGATAACATTTTTTGGTAAGAGTTACAGTAATCCATGCAACAGATCACAGGATCACAATACTGACAATGTTAAATATATAGTTAATAAAAAGCCTATATTTAGAAAAAAAGGGTACAAATTCTAAATGAATATAAACACTTAAGAAAAGGATATTCTCTAATGTTTATTAGTATCTGGAAAACAAAGAGGGCTTACCATGCCATTATTCTTAGTGGTTTGTCTTGACAAAATAACCGAATGCCCAAATGCCAGAATGCATTGGATCGACCTTCCCGTGGTGCATCTCGTGAGTACCCATTCATTGGGGAAACTGACAATCCTTCCTAGCCGACTGAATCCACATGGATCCCAGTCACTTTCAAAGCAAGCAACAAGCAGCTCCTGACAGCTCTCAAGCTGTTGGTCCTGCTCTTCGAGTTCTCCAACTTAATGTTGAGGGGCTGTCCTTTGCCAAATGCGTTCTTATTGGTCAATTGGCGATACAGCATCAGGCAGATGTTATCTGCCTACAAGAAACACATATAGCAGTCAATGAAGCTGCTTGATTCACCATCAGTGGATTCGATTTAATATGCTATAATCTCCATCCTAAACACGGCCGAGCCATCTACGCCAAATCGTGTCTTGCAGACGTTTACCATACGGCCTCTTCGACTTCTACAACTCCATTACTATTGGAACTATTCAGCTCGTCAACGTATATAAGCCACCCAGTGCCTCATGGGATAATGAGGTCCTGCCTAGCCCGAATCACCCAGCCGTTTACGTTGGAGACTTTAATAGTCATCACCAAGACTGGGGATATTCCTCCACTCGTGCTGACGGCTCTATCTTAGCCGACTGGACTTCAGCGAATGACCTCTCCCTATTATACGATCCCAAACAGCCAGGCTCTTTTCACAGTGCTAGATGGAATAAAGACTCGTCACCCGACCTGTGCTCGATTAGCACAGTCAAAGGCCAAGCCTTTCCCGCTACAAGACAAGTTCTCAAGATCTTCCCGCACAGTCATCACCGCCCAGCTATCATCCACATTGGTCTCCAGCTCCCACTGATTCTGTGCTCGGAGAAACTAAGATGGAACTTTCAGAAAGCAAACTGGCGTCTGTTCAGTGATCTTACCAACAAATCTATTCCTGCAATTCCAATTAACTCTATCCCCTCTGAAGATTCCTACAGGCACTTCCACCAAGCCATCTTCAAAGCAACTTCCCAAGCCATTCCTCGTGGGAGACGTGCTAACTATATGCCTTGTCTTGATGCTGAATGTGAGCAACTACTAAAGCAGTATGATGAGTCGGGCGACCCAGATGTGGCTGACCATCTCATTGCCTCCCTGGATGCAGCACGCCAAGCCCGCTGGCAACAACTCACGGAAAGTCTGAACTTCACCCACTCAAGTAGGAAGGCCTGGAAGCTTCTTCACAGACTGGGTGCTGGTAGCCAACCCCCTCCCATCTCCCATCCTCCCGTATCTCCAAACTCAGTGGCCAGTCACCTAACTCAAGTTGGACGTGCTAAGATCGACCCAGTCTGGAAAAGAGAAATTTCCCATGAGTGGTCATCCCACTTCCGGTTATCTTGTCCATCTCCAAAACTCTCTCCCTTTACACTGTCTGAACTGGAAGATGCTTTGAAGAGGGTTAAACCGGGAACAGCTGCTGGCTATGATAATATAACCCCAGAACTCATTCTTAACCTGGGCCCTGCAGCAAAGAAGTGGCTCGCTTCATTCCTGTCCCACATCTTGGAATCTGAGTCTACGCCCAAAGTTTGGCATCGTGCGAAGATTATAACGGTTTTGAAACCAAAGAAAGACCCAACACTGGCCGCCAGCTATAGACCAATTTCTCTCCTCTCTGTGTGTTACAACTCCTTGAGAGGCTACTTCTGTCACGTATTTCTCATCTTACAGAGAAATTCCTATCACCCGCCCAAGCTGGTTTCCACCCAGGAAGATCTACCTGAGAACAAGCCCTGGCCCTCTCAACTTACATTGAAAATGGATTCCAGAAGAATTTAAAGACGGGTGCTGTCTTTGTTGATCTCACAGCAGCCTATGACATGGTCTGGAACCGTGGTCTCCTGTCAAGATCTCAAGATGCCTGCCTCCATGGGTGGCCAACACTATATCAATTCTTCTCCAAAACAAAAGATTCCGGGTGCATCTGGGTAACAAGTCTAGCAGATGGAGACTTGTCTCAAGTGTCCTCCCCCAGGGCTCTGTTCTGGCTCCTACGCTATTTAATATTTACATCAATGACCTCCCAGAAACTTCTTCAAGGAAGTTCATCTACGCCGAAGACATCTGCTGTGCAACTCAGGCATCAAAGTTCGACATCCTCGAGGAAACACTCATGAAAGACATGTCTCTGATATCTGATTACTATAAAAAATGGCGACTAATCCCTAGCACTGCAAAAACGGTATCATCTGTTTTCCATCTACACCATGCCTCGGCCTCGCGTGAGCTTAATGTGCAGCTTGGTGATACGAGAATCCAGCATGAAGCCCAGCCAGTCTATCTTGGCGTTACTCTCGATCACACTCTGTCATTTCACGAACATCTCATAAAAACTGCAGCAAAGGTGGGCACGAGGAATAACATCATTGCAAGACTGGCCAGCTCCTCATGGGGTGCGAGCGCTTCCACACTACGATCATCATCTCTGGCATTATGCTATTCCACTGCAGAATACTGTGCCCCAGTATGGTTCCGTAGCCCCCATGTCCACTTGGTCGATTCCAAATTATATTCCTCCATGAGGATAATTTCTGGAACCATCCGTTCCACCCCAGTTCCATGGCTGCCAGTTCTTAGCAACATCCCCCCGCCAGATATTTGTCGGGATGCAGCATCATCTAAGTTCATTTCCCACGTCTACGCTCGACCGGACCTACCAATATATGCGGATATCTTCGCCCACTCTGTCCAACGCTTGACATCTCGTCACCCAATCTGGTCCCCTATGCCTACACTGAACTTCTCTGCTCCAGTCACTTGGAAACAGAGTTGGCAGTTAGCTGAGGTAAAGAACAAACACCTCATCACAGACCCCAAGCGTCAACCTGGCTTTGACCTAGCACGTTATGATTGGGCCCTCCTCAATCACTATCGAACAGGCCATGGCCGGTGCACCTCTATGTTCCATCGCTGGGGAGCCAGAGACGACACGAACTGCCCCTGCAGCTCCAGACAGACTATGACCCACTTAGTCAACGACTGCCACCTCTCCAGATTCAAAGGAGGTCTCAAAACTTTACATCAGGCTCAACCTGACGCTGTTGACTGGCTATGGAAGAAGGGCAAACGCTAGAAGAAGAAGTATCTGGAAAACAAAGAGAGCTTACCATGCCATTATTCTTAGTGGTTTGTCTTGACAAAATATCCAAATGCCCTAAAACAGCTAAATAGTTCAAACTGGGTTTCATATTCTAGTATTACCTGATCTGCTTTATTCTAACTTGTAATCAGGTAGCTTAAGTTAGGCTCATAGATTTTCTTTTTTAATTAATTAATTAATTAATTATTTTTGTTGCCCTTGTTGTTTTATTGTTGTTGTAGTTATTGTTGTTGTTGGATAGGACAGAGAGAAATGGAGAGAGGAGGGGGAGTCAGGGGCAGAGAAAGATAGACACCTGCAGACCTGCTTCACTGCCTGTGAAGCAATTCTCCTGCAGGTGGGGTTCTGGGGGCTTGAACCAGGATCCTTAGGCTGGTCCTTGCAAATTTGTGCCATGTGCGCTTAGCCACTGCACTACCACCCAACTCCCTGTAGTTTTTCTTTTTAAATTATTATGTTTATTTATTTATTTATTAGATAGTGACAGGCAGAAATCAGAGAGGAGGGGAAGATAGAGAGGGAAAGAGACAGAGAGACACCTACAGCACTGCTTAACCACTTGCAAAGCTTTCCCCCTGTAGGTGGGGGTTAGGAACTCAAACACAGATCCTTCTTTATTGTAACATGTGCGCTCAACCAGGTGCACCAATACCTGGCCCTGAGTTTTCTAAACTGTAAAAGTTTCCTTCTTATATTTCCTGACAAGGGATTTAAAAAGTTTCCAAACTTTTTAATTGATCTATAGGGATAGATATTCTAGTACCTGGTACATTTATTTACACATATAGATTTGATAAGAATATGTTCTATTTATTGATCAATATGCAGAAGTATATTATATTATATAGAGAGAGCACTAGGGATATAGCACTATTATATTATATGAAGAAAGTTAAACTCTATTAGTTTTCTGTTATAATTATAACCAATCATTACATACTGGTAACATAAAAATACAAATATATTATCTTATAGTTCTTTTAGATCAGAAGCACAGTGGATTTCATGGACTAAACCCAAGATTGAGTTATGTGTAGGTTCTAAGAGAAAAAAGCATTTGCTCATTCAGATTGTTGGCAGACTTGAATTTCTTAGAGTTGTGTGACTAAAATGCATGATTTAGTCTTCTGACTGTTGGCTAAGAATAGTTCTCAACTCCCTGAAATCATCTACCCCATCTCTTGACCAATAGATTCTTTAATCAGACTTCAAGGTAAAAATAGTGGCTCAATTCCTTGAGATCCTCTGGACTTTCATCTGCCATTGGCTATCCCTGATTACAGTTAGAGAAATTGTTTAATGTTAAATAATTCAAAATTTTCATTTGACCTACTGTGACAATCAGTGATAGACTATGTCCCTCTTAAGATCTGTGCTAAATCATATCTTCAGATTACTTTCACATGATATTAAATAACAAGATTTAGACTTAAGACAATGGACATGTTTGAGATCATAGCCTGCTCTACCTATCCAAGAAAATCCTTTAAATGTCTTCATAATTTGACCTGGCTATACCTTTACTCAACAAAACCCACAAAGTTACATTTCCCTACAATAAATACAGTAAAATAACTCCCTTTTTAAGGAAGGATTAAGCACTGAATTTCAGGAAAACATAACACTGGCTTGCTGGTTTGTTTATTTAGCAGCCCTGAGACCTCATCTTGAACATGTGTAAACCCACTACTCCAGGACTGATCTTTGATCTTTTTATTATTTTTAAGATAGGGAGGGAGGGAGGGAGGAAAAGAGAAAGAGAGAGAGAGGGGGAGGGAGAGGGAGAGGGAGAGGGAGAGGGAGAGGGAGAGGGAGAGAGGGAGGGAGGGAGGGAGAGAGAGAGAGAAGTGATTCTATGATTTTACAATGTAGTTACTCACCATTTGTGGAGCTTTCCCTGGTTCTCCCATGCATGCCAATAAACTTTCTCACATCATTTAAACAATGTAACTTGAATCATTTTCATCTGAGTATATTATAAATTGTACAAAGGTGCTAGCATCCTTAGGAAATAGAATTTTTTATCTCTAATCATTTCTGGTGTAGTAGTGCATGTTTAGTGAACACAACTGCTTATTTATTTATTTATTTATTTATTCATTTATTTATTTATTTTGCCTCCAGGGTTATTGCTGGGGCTTGGTGCCTGAACTACAAATCCACTGCTTCTGGAGGCTACTTTTTTTTCCTTTTTGTTGCCCTTGTTGTTTCATCATTGCTGTAATTATTATTATTATTGATGTTGTTGTTATTGGATAGGACAGAGAGAAGTGGAGAGAGGAGGGGAAGACAGAGAGGTGGAGAGAAAGACAGACACCTGCAGACCTGCTTCACTGTTTGTGAAGCGAACCCCCCCTCCGCAGGTGGGGAGCCGGGAGCTTGAACCTGGATCCTTAAGCTTGTCTTTGAGCTTCGCGCCATGTGTGCTTAACCTGCTGCGCTATCGCCCGACCCCACACCTGCATATTTAAATAGTCCTTGGTCCTGTTTCCTTCTCCCATTACACTTCTGTTTTGTGTGTTTTTTTTCTCTCACTTTTTCTATCTTTTCTCTTTTTTTCTACATGTAAGATAGGTTATATGTAGTCATGACACAGCCTCATTACTTTATAGAGATATCCATCAAATACATGCCGGTCCTAGAGGGACACGTTTTGTGTCCTATAAGCTATCAGCACTTGTTTCTAATCCTGAAATTCACCTCGAAGGGCTTTAACAATTTTCCCAGTTGCTTCAAATTTGGGAATATCTTGATTGAGTTAGAAAAGCAAAAGCAAAGAAGTAACTTGAATTAAGATATTTTAAGTGGTTAGCAATATTATTCACTGGATAAGTAAATCATATCGGAATCACAAATGCATCCCTCACAACAATCACTGCTATCATTGGTGAATGATATAATAAGTATGAAAACCGTTAGTGTATTGCACTGAAGCAAAGGACTTTGGAGAAAGAAGGAAAAAGATAGGATGAAGAGACACTGAGATTCTGCTGTGCCTTCTAGACTCCAGTCAAGGGGAGATGAGACATTGTACCTATGTGTTAAAAACAACCGTGTCAGCTACTAACCTGCTAATAAAATAAAATGAAAAACTGTTCGTGTCTTAATTTTATTCTATGAAGTACAATACAATTCCACTACCAGGAAATATTTATTTATACATGAGAATTAAATGTACAATCTGTGTAGAGGGCTGAGTTGTGGTGCACTTAGTTAAGCACACAGAGTAAGTACTAAGCACAGAACCAATGCAAGAAAATGAGTTTGGGCCCCCAGCTCCCCACCTGCAGAGGGGGCACTTCACAAGTGGTGAAGCAGGTTTGTGGGTATCTCCCTTTCTCTCTCCCCTCTCAATTTCTTTCTGTCCTAGGCAATAAAATGGAAAATAATGGCCTCCAGGAGTAGTGGATTCTTAGTGGCACAGACCCCTACAAGCGTCAACCCGGCTTTGACCTAGCACGTTATGATTGGGCCCTCCTCAATCGCCATGGCCGGTGCGCCGCTGTGTTCCATCGCTGGGGAGCCAGAGACGACCCGAAGTGCCCCTGCGGCTACAGACAGACTATGACCCACATAGTCAACGACTGCCACCTCTCCAGATTCAAAGGAGGTCTCGAAACTTTACATCAGGCTCAACCTGATGCTGTTGACTGGCTATGGAAGAAGGGCAAACGCTAGAAGAAGTGGCACAGAGCCCTAGCAATAGCCCTTAAGGCAAAACAAGCAATCTGTGTAAAGTGTCAAGGTTATCTAATAAATCTGCAGGAGTGATATGACTATCACAGATTCATAGTTGAAGATGTAGGGGTTAAGATAGAAATTTAGTAAAGAAACTGTAATACATAGCTAATGAATGTAAGAAACCAGGGTTATTATTATGTACAGTCTTTCTTGCAAATTATGCAGAAGAACTCTTTTAAAAATATATTTAATTTGTTTTATTTTAATCAGAATGAGATAGACATAGAAAGACAGGTATATATATACATAGATAGTCAGACAGACAGACAGATAGATATAGATAGATACCATAGAACCACTCAGTTCTGGCTTATGGTAATGTGGTGTATTGAACCTGAAACTTTGAAGCTTCAGGCACGGAAGTCTCTTTACATAACCATTATATCATCTTCCCCACCTAGCACTATATTAGTTTTGTAGAGCTGTTGTAATAAAGTACCATAAATTGAATAGCTTAAAACATCATGTTTTCTCTAATACTTTTGAAGGCAAAAAGTCTTGATGTTATTAGAAAGGCTTACTGCTTTATTTTCTGAATGTTCTTAACTTCTTTCAACAATATTCCTAGGTATTATTTGGCTTGACAATACAACACTCCAGTCTTGGCTTCTCTCTTCAGATGACGTCCTGCCTATATCGCTGAATTTTTGTAAAGGGAGTCAGTTATGTCAGTACAGGAACCAATATGCTCACTCCAGTATAACCTCATATTAACTGATTATATCTGCACCAATCTTATTTACAAATAAGTTCACATTTCAAACTACTGTGAGCTGCAATGCCTACATATCTTTTTTAGGAGGGCACAATTCAGCCCAAAACAGACAAATTCCTTTCAGAATGGGGAAAAAATAATGTTCTTCAAAGGCCTCACAGGGTCAAATCAGAGGACAGCTCCTGAAAAGGTGATTAATCTTCACAAAATGCAAAGAGAAAACAAATAAGTCCTTGACTTCAAGAAGAAAAGGTTATTTTTGCACATCTTTACAGCAGTGCTTATATTTTATTAATAATTAATGCAGATTGCTTTCTTCCAAATAAATTATCAGAATGTTTTATAACAGATGTGAATAAATCATAGACTCCAGTTCATGAGTTGTCTGCACAAATGTTGGGATTACAATATATTATATTTAAACATTAGTAATGTTTCTGAAATATGGGTGAGAACTCACATACAGTCTAGTGTAATATATTTCTATCAATGACATATTGAATTATTGAAATTCAGCATGTTCTAAAATGATTTTAGGTATTTTATTGCTTAAAACATATATTGATACTAATTTAATTTCTCCTTTCCTTTGAGTGCTCTATAATTGAACCATTAAAAATAGCACTTATACCAGTCAGAGATAGTAATCAGATATCTAAGAAAACTGTTGTTGTGCTACATTTGTTTCTTCCTATTAAAAAACAGAATTGCTAAGCCAGATGATGTTCATATTATTTACTTAACAGACATGTTGGCACAGTAAGAATAAAGCAGCAAGGCAATGATAGTGGCCATAACCATCATCACTGATGCTATTTCCCAAGTGCTGGTTTTGTGCCATGTATTGAGAACAGTGCTAAGAACAGCAATTTCACTTCTATCTCAATATCTTAGAGTGAGTTATTATACTTCCCATTGTATAAGTGAGGAAACTGAGTTTCAGAGATAGTTAAACAAACAAACAAAAATCGTAGGGCCAGGTGGTGGCACACTGGGTTAAGTGGTTAAGTACACACATTATAATGTGCAAGGATGTGGGTCAAGTCCCTGGTCCCTACTTGCAGCGGGGAGACTTCATGAGTGAATCAGCTCTACAAGTATCTCTGTCCCTTTCTTCTCTCTTTCCCCCTCCAATCTCGATTTCTGTCTCTATTATAAATAAATATATTTTAAAAAATGTTTAGTACATAGTTACCAGTTAAAAGAGTCAGAATCTGAATTTAAAGTCACTTTATCTAACTAAATTGATGGCTCTTAACTTTAATCTCAGAATGTGCTAAGCTTCATAACAAGGAAATGCAGAAAGATCTTGTTTACATTTTGTAATTAATTCAGACTCTTGGGAATTGAAAAACCCTTGTTTGTAATTGAAAGAGATTAACATAATGACTTAAGGGGTCAGGTGGCAGTGCATCAAGTAAAGCACACATGTCACCACCTGTGAGAACTCAGGTTCAAGACCCGGTCGGTCCTTGCCTGCAAGGGAACAGACTTCACAAGTGGTGGAACAGTGCTGCACATGGCTTTTCTTCTCTGTCTCTTGCTCTCTCTTTACCTCTCGCCCTCTATTTAAAAACAAACAAACAAAAACAGAAAGAAAGAGGGAAACAAATGACTGCTGAGAGTGATGGAGTTGTGCAGTCACCAAGCCCTGGGCACAACTATGGTGGCAATCAATCAATCAATCA
This sequence comes from Erinaceus europaeus, assembly GCF_950295315.1. Taxonomy (NCBI): domain Eukaryota; kingdom Metazoa; phylum Chordata; class Mammalia; order Eulipotyphla; family Erinaceidae; genus Erinaceus; species Erinaceus europaeus. The sequence goes on from NC_080163.1 coordinate 148,610,030, forward strand.
ATGTAATAAACTTCCATGTGTATCATGCAAACACAGAGAAGCCTTGAAGAAAAATTTGGAACACCAAACCCCAGCAGTCTAAAATCTGCATCTAACTTATAGATGCCCCCATTATTCACAGAATTTGTAACTAAAGATTCAGCTGACATATATACTTAGTTGAATCCACGCATGTGGGGCCAATGAATAGAAAATGTCTATGTAGAAGTCAACCCATGCAATTCAAATCTATGCTGTTCAACAGTAAACTGTAATCATCTGGTCCTTAGTGATGCATTAAGTCTTCAAAAAAAAACTAAAAATGTTGAATATATTATATTCCTCTTTTACATATGAAAAAACAGACTTATATACTGAGTAACATTTCCAAAGCTATACAATAATATTTATTAAAATATAAATCCAAATTCTGGTCCTAAGATCTGCTCCTATCAGTTAATACTCTACCACTGTATGTAGGTATAAATGTGTGTATATTTATCTATTTAAGTAAAAGTTTCTTTCTCTTTCCCAGATCCAAACTTCCCTAATGCTCTGTTAAATTATCATGGCATATGTCTGACTAGGATTGATTCCTGGTTCTCTATCCCAAGAGCATTTTAAGGGAATTTGTTTTCTTAGATCTTGTTAAAAAAAAAAAAAAAAACTTTTGTCAAACAGAAAACGTTCCCCAGGGGTTGGGAGTTATATTTTAAGAATGTCTCCCAAGTTCACAATGGTAAAAACTAGTTTTAGTTCTCTATTGTTATTTCCTATATTTCTTTTTTTATTTTTTAATATTTATTTATTTTCTCTTGTATTGCTCTTGTTGTTTTTCATTGTTGTTGTAGTTATTGTTGTTATTCTTACTGATGTCGCTGTTGTTACATAGGACAGAGAGAAATGGAGAGAGGAGGGGAAGACAGAGAGGGGGAGAGGAAGATAGATACCTGCAGACCTGTTTCACCGTCTGTTAAGCGACCCCCCTTGCGTGGGGGGAATCGGGGGCTCAAACCATGATCCTTATGCTGGTCCTTGTACTTTGTGCCACCTGCATTTAACCTTAACCCGCTGTGCTACTGCCGGTCTCCCATTTCTTATATTTCTTAATCTTCCATCATACAGACCCCATTTTGTTTCAACATCGAATTTCAAATGCACACTTTTATCCTCTTTATGCCTTCAGTTCCTTAGCCTGCAATGACAAAACATCCCATATTTCTGAGCTGGGGCCCCACCACATTGGAAACTTTGGTGATATGGTGTTGTTCTCTTTGTAAAAAAAAAAAAAAAATATATATATATATATCTTAATGATAGTTTTATTGAATTTTGATAGAGAGAGAAATTGAAGGGGGAGAGATAAGAGAGAATGGGGAAGTTAAAAAGAGAGAAAAAAAGAGCTGTAATATTACTTCATCACTCATGACACTTCCCATCTTCAGGTTGGAACCAGAAGCTTGAACCCAGGTCCTTGCATATTTGCATAAAATATCTGTATGTTCTTTAGTGTTTGTTTGTCTGATTGATTGATTTTGGGGGTGGGGGTCCAAAACAATATCCAATTGTATTTCAAACTGCTTCTCCAATATTACTTCACTGTAAGTTGAAGTCACAACTACATTGCAGTTGAAAGCAAAGCTGTTCAAAGACTCATTTTACCTTTATTTATTTATAATTTATTAGAGCTACTACTAACTGACATTTAGCAACTACAGTGGTTCTCTCAGGACAAGTCCATGTTACATAAGCAGAAGTGACACTCATTGGTACCAGGAATGACCCACAAATCACGTTATGGATCGTCACTGTTCTTTATTCTTTTTTTTTTTTTTGAGTATATATACACTGGTCTTCTTGAATGTGGCAAAGATAAAGAAATAAGGGGTCTAGATCCATTAATTTGCCACTTGGAGTAATCTGTGCATTTTGATTTTAAGTGACTAAAACACATCCTTCTCATATTGGGACAGATGCATATTTCAGAGACTGTTACAATACCCAGTTTTATATCAAATAATATAAAAATAACTAAAGTAATAAGTAGTTGTAGGTGGTCATTGTTAAGTAACACATTCTAGAGAAGCAGTGAGTCCTCATTTTCTCCTCTCTCCTTTTCTTCTCCCTTCCCTTCCTTTGTCTTCTTTTTTATTTTATTTTTTTATCTTTATATATTTATTGCATAAAGGGGGTGATAAGGAGAGAAACACATGCAGCACTGTTTCACCACTTGCAAAGCTTTTCCCCTGCAGGTGGGGGGACCAGAGGCTCCAACATAGGTCTTTGCACATTGTAGCATGTGCACTAACCAGATGTGCAAGCACTGGGTCCCTCTCCTCTCCTCTCCTCCCCTCCCCTCCCCTCCCCTCCCCTCCCCTCCCCTCCTTTTCCTTCCCCCTCTCCTTCTCCCCTCCTGTCCTCTCCTCTCTCTTTGCTTCACCTCCAGTCCCCTCTCCTTTTCCCTTTTTTTCATGCCACCAGTGTTGTCACTGGGACTCCTTGCTGTACTATGAATCCATTGCTCCCTGTGTTGGTCATATTTTTTTCCTTTTTTTTCCCCCTACTTTACTTGATAGGACAAGAGGAATGGAAAAGAGAGGAGGAGGGGATAGGTGGAAAGGAAGATAAAAAGACACAAACAGCAGACCTGATTCACTTCTCATGAACCCCCAGGCACCCCACCTACAGGTGGTGAGCTGGGGCTCAAATCCAGGTCCTTAAACATAGTAATGTATAGCCTCAACCAGATGTGTCACCACCTGCCACGACTCTTTTTTTTTTCTTTTTCTTTTTCTTTTTTTTTTCTCTTTTACTAGCTAGTTAAACTCTTGCCTAACTAGTTTTCTGCTAACCTTTCCAGCTTCATCTCAGTTTAGTCTTACCTCAGGTTCACTAAATGAAATAAATAAATATTTAAAGATTAAATATACATATATATTTTGGGTGCATCTCTCTTCCTCTCTCCCCTCTCAATTTGTCTCTGTCTTATCAAATAAAAAAGAAAAAATATCCCTAGCCAGACTTACCAAACAAAAAAGAGAGAAGAAACAAATTAATAGAATTGTAAACGATGGAGGAGATATCACAACTGACACCACATAAATCCAGAAAATCATGTGAAAATTCTACGAAGAACCATACTCCACCAAGCTAGAGAATCTGGAAGAAATGGAACAATTCCTAGAAACCTATGCACTTCCAAAACTGAACCAAGAAGAACTACAAAACCTAAATGCACCAATCACAGACAAAGAAATTGAAACCGTTATTAAGAATCTCCCCAACAACAAAAGTCCTGGACCAGATGGCTTCAGAAACGAATTCTATAAAACTTTCAGGAAACAGTTAGTACCTATACTCCTTAAGCTTTTCCATAAGATTGAAGAAACAAAAATACTCTCTTCCACCTTCTATGAAGCCAACATCACCCTAATACCAAAAGCAGATAGAGACACAACAAAAAAGGAAAACTACAGACCAGTATCTCTGATGAACATAGATGCCAAAATATTAAACAAGATCTTGACCAACCGGATACAGCAGCACATCAAAAAGATTGTCATCATGACCAGGTGGGATTCATCCCAGGAATGCAAGGCTGGTTCAACATCTGTAAGTGAATCAATGTCATTCACCACATCAATAAAAGCAAAGCCAAAAACCACATGATTATCTCAATAGATGCAGAGAAAGCCTTTGACAAAATCCAACACCCATTCATGCTCAAAACTCGACAAAAAATGGGAATAGATGGGAAATTCCTCAAGATAGTGGAGTCTATATATAGCAAACCTACAGCCAACATCATACTCAATGGACAGAAGCTGAAAGCATTCCCCCTCAGATCGGGGACTAGACAGGGCTGTCCACTGTCACCATTATTCTTCAACAGAGTATTGGAAGTTCTTGCCATAGCAATCAGGCAAGAGAGAGAAATCAAAGGAATACAGATTGAAAGGGAAGAGGTCAAGCTCTCACTATTTGCAGATGATATGGTAGTATATATAGAAAAACCTAAAGAATCGAGCAGAAAACTACTGGAAGTTATTAGGCAATATAGCAAGGTGTCAGGCTACAAAATCAGTGTACAAAAATCAGTGGCATTTCTTTAGGCAAACACTAAATCTGAAGAAGAAGACATCCAGAAATCAGTTCCATTTACTGTCTCAGCAAAATCAATCAAATACCTAGGAATAAAGTTGCCCAAAGAAGTGAGAGATTTGTATACTGAAAACTGAGTCGCTACTCAAGGAAATAGAAACGGATACCAAGAAATGGAAAGAACACCCCGTGCTCATGGATTGGAAGAATAAATATCATCAAAATGAATATTCTCTCCAGAGCCATATACAATTTTTTTCTTTTTTTTTAAATTTTATTTATTTATTTATTCCCTTTTGTTGCCCTTGTTGTTTTATTGTTGTTGTCATTGTTGGATAGGACAGAGAGAAATGGAGAGAGGAGGGGAAGACAGAGAGGAGGAGAGAAAGATAGACACCTGCAGACCTGCTTCACCGCCTGTGAAGCAACTCCCCTGCAAGTGGGGAGCCAGGGTTCGAACCGGGATCCTTATGCCGGTCCTTGTGCTTTGCGCCACCTGCGCTTAACCCACTGCACTACAGCCTGACTCCTGAGCAATATACAAATTTAATGCAGTACCCATCAAAGTCCCACCAAGCTTCTTTAAGAGAATAGAACAAACACTAAAATTATTTATCGAGAACATGAAAACACCTAGAGTTGCCAGAAACATCTTTAGGAAAAGAAACAGAAATGGAGGCATCACACTCCCAGATCTCAAACTATATTATAATACCATCATCATCAAAACAGCATGGTACTGGAACAAAAATAGGCACACAGACCAGTGGAACAGAAGTGAAAGCCCAGAAATAAGTCCCCACACCTATGGACATCTAATCTTTGATAAGGGGACCCAAAGCATTAAGTGGAAGAAGGAGGCTCTCTGCAATAAATGGTGCTGGGAAAACTGGGATGTAACATGCAGAAGAATGAAATTGAACCACTTTATCTTGCCAGAAACAAAAATCAACTCCAAATGGATCAAAGACCTGGATGTTAGACCAGAAACTATCAAGTACTTAGAGGAAAACATTGGTAAAACACTTTCCCACCTAAACCTCAAGGACATCTTTGATGAATCAAACCCAATTGCAAGGAAGACGAAAGCAGAAACAAACCAATGGGACTACATCAAATTGAAAAGCTTCTGAACATCCAAAGAAACTATTAAACAAACAGAAAGACCCCTCACAGAATGGGAGAAGATCTTCACATGCCAGACATCAGACAAGAAACTAATCACCAAAATATATAAAGAGCTCAGCAAACTTAGCACCAAAAAAGCAAATGACCCCATCCAAAAGTGGGTAGAGGATATGAATAAAACATTCACCTCAGAGGAGATCCAAAAGGCTAACAAACATATGAAAAATTGCTCTAAGTCACTGATTGTCAGAGAAATGCAAATTAAGACAACATTGAGATACCACCTCACTCCTATAAAAATAGCATACATCAAAAAGGACAGCAGCAACAAATGCTGGAGAGGCTATGGGGATAGAGGAACCGATTGCATGCTGGTGGGAATGTAAATTGGTCCAGCCTCTGAGGAGAGCAGTCTGGAAAACTCTCACAAGGATAGACATGGACCTTCCATATGATCCAGTAATTCCTCTCCTGGGGTTATACCCCAAGGACTCCATAACACCCAACCAAAAAGAGGTGTGTACTCCTATGTTCATAGCAGCACAATTCATAATAGCTAAAACCTGGAAGCACCCAGGTGCCCAACAACAGATGAGTGGCTGAGAAAGCTGTGGTATATATACACAATGGAATACTATGCAGCTATCAAGAACAATGAACCCACCTTCTCTGACCCATCTTGGACAGAGCTAGAAGGAATTATGTTAAGTGAGCTCAGTCAGAAAGATAAAAGATGAGTATGGAATGATCCCACTCATCAACAGAAGTTGAGAAAGAAGATCTGAAAGGGAAACTAAAAGCAGGATCTGACTAAATTGAAAGTAGGGCACCAAAGTAAAAACCCTGTGGTGAGGGGTAGACATGCGGTTTCCTAGGCCGGTGGGGGGTGGGAGTGGGTGGGTGGGATGGGACAAAGTCTTCTGGTGGTGGGAATGGTGTTTATGTACACTCCTAGTAAAGTGTAGTCATATAAATCACTAGTTAATTAATATGAGAGGGGGAAAATTAATTGTATGTCTCGAAGTTTTTAAAACACAGACTGAGTCTTCTTAATATATAGGCTGTGTATTTGATATGCGGACTCTCTCAAAAGCCTAGACCAAGTAGATCAGAGGCAACCAGTGGCATAGCTATTTACAAGATACTGGGTACTATACAGCAAACTCTAACAAAAGAACTTTTCAAAGTTAACCCAATTACCAAATAATGTGATGCTAACATTAACTATCCATTGTCTTTTTGAACCCTAAGACAACAGGAACCTCATATCTCCACTATAGAGCCTATATTTCTCCCAGTCCTGGAACCTTAGGATATGGCCCACTTTCCCTCATGCCTCTCCCAATCCATATCAAATAATATTGCATCAGCCGATGTCAACCTAATCAATGCTATGATTGCCACCTCAACATGCTTCAGCTCAGACTGTGTCCAGAGACTTCAGGTGTGGAATGACAACCCTTCAGCTTCATCACTCGGGTGAGACCTTTCCTTTCATAGCATTATCTAATTCCATCCCAGGTGGATCACTTTCTAACAAAGTCCCCAAACCTAGATTATAGACCAAGTTCTGTGAGAGAGAGCATATGTTCACACGTATCCATAAACAAGTGCAAAATATATATCTGAAAGCAGAAGTACACTAGAGTTTGCAGTGTGTACCCCCCCAACACTTCCTCTCCACTATTCCAACCTTTGCATCCATGATGCTCAACAATTTGTTTGGCTTTGTATATTAACTCTCTTTTCAGCCACCAGGTTCCAAATGCCATCAGGATGCCAGCCAGGCTTCCCTGGACTGAAGATCCTACAATGTGTCCTGGAGCTCTGCTTCCCCAGAGACCCACCCTACTAGGGAAAGAGAGAGGCAGACTGGGAGTATGGACCTACCAGTCAATGTCCATGTTCATCGGGGAAGCAATTGAAGAAGCCAGACCTTCCACCTTCTGCAACCCACAAGGACCCTGGATCCATGCTCCCAGAGGGATGGAGAATGGGAAAGCTATCAGGGGAGGGGATGGGATATGGAGATTGTGTGGTGGGAATTGTGTGGAGTTGTACCCCTTATACCCTATGGTTTTGTTAATTTATCCTTTCTTAAATAAAAAATAAATTTAAAAAGAATATATATATATATATATATATATATATATTCCCTTAGTAGTTCCTGTTATATAGACCCAAGAATTTCTTTTATCATATCCTTAACAGCTCCTTTGCTAGTTTGTGGTTATCAAAGGTAGATATTGCATTGAAACCTGGTACCATGGACCTATCTGCTAAAAGTTGGTTGTATACTACTGTGGTTAAATAGTCGCTAAATATACAGAATATATTTTTACATATGTAAACATAAGAAAATACTTTAATATACAAGAATATATTCGGTGTAGATGTCACTAGCACATGTGACTATCTCCTCAAATGCAGTAGCTGTATTCACACAATTTATGATTACATGGTTATCATATGGTTACCATATCAGACAAACAAAATGTAGTATAGAAATTCTCATCATTACAAATAACTTTGGGGTGGGTGCATGGTGGTATATTAATTGGAGCACACACATTACTATGTTCAAGGACCTGGGTTCAGTCCCTCATTTTCCACCAGCCGGGGTGAAGCTTCATGTGCAAGTGTGTATATCTCTCTCTCTCTTTCTCTCCCTCTCATTTGTCTCTGTCTTATCAAATGAAAAAGAAAATAGAAAAGAAAAATGGCCACCAGGAGTGGTGGATTCATAGTGCCAACAATGAACCCCAGTAATAACCATGGTGGCAATTAAAATAAATAAAATATAGACTTGGAACAATAAACAATACACCATACCTCTCTTTTTTGTTTTTGTTTTTTCTCAAATATCTCAGATAAATACTGTTGATGTTAAATGAGATGTTATATGTGAAATCCATAAAACACTGCCTACTTGGCAATTAATGCTCCCATTTGTATAGTGATTTTTTTTTAGCACATGTTGCAGATTTTGGTAAAGTTATTTCAATAGATTCAATCTAAAGTGACTTAAACTACTTTTAATATCTTAGCCTACCCTGCCTCCTATTTCCTATTCTCACCTTATATTTTCACCCTTTTCTTTGGATCTGATATGTGGTGAAACTTATAGCTACCATTTTTATTTCCATTATGAAAATAATGTAAAAGTCTTTTCTGACTAAGTTATTTCATAATGCTTTTGAGAGACATCTGCTTTTTCTTGTTAATGATTTAATTCCCAATACCACAGAAAAGACCAGCAGAATCTTGTTCTCCAAACAAACTCATTCTTTAAATGAAGAAGAATTCATAGTTACACATAACCCAAAAGTACATTTGAGTGCTTCCTCCTATGACCCCCAAAATCCAATGAGAAAGAAGCCATAGGAACTAGTCCAGCTGGGAATAAAGACGACAGAATTCACTACTTCATGCAGGGAATAGGGAGGAAGGAAGCAGATGTCTCCTTACCATTTAATAAGCCCATGAAGCACTGGGCCTACTTTGCCATTTTGCACAGATGCTCCGAGTCCACATAGGATTCCAAAAGATATAATTATAATGATGTGACCCAGAGTCTATTTCTAGTTATTCAGATTGCACTAGAGAGAATACGTTGAGAACCATTATTTTATACACTACATGAATTCAGTCATGAGTTTTACAGAAATAGTTCAGGATTTAATGGATTTCTTTGCCTCATTAACAAGCAGCCAAATAATTATTTTTAAAGCCATCTCACTAGAAGCCCATTCTTGTGATTTAAAATTACAATGCACAAGGACCTGGGTTCAAGCCCCCAGCCCCCACCTATGAGGGGAGGGACTTTGCAATTGGTGAAGCTGTGCTACAGGTGTCTCTCTTTCTCTCTCCTATTCTATTTTCCCTTCCCTCTTGAGGTTTTTCTCTATTAAAAAATGAAATATTTATAAATAAACAAATAATAAACTAAATATACAATTTCTACACATATACCATTTATCCTACAGCAGTGTTGTATCAACCTGTTTAGAACTTAAAGCCTGTAGTGGGGAGTTGGGTGGTGGCGCAGCAGGTTAAGCACACATGGCTCAAAGTGCAAGGACCAGCTTAAGGATACTGGTTCGAGCCCCTGGCTCCCTACCTGCAGGGGAGTCGCTTCACAGGTAGTGAAGCAGGTCTGTCTTTCTGTCCCCCTCTCTGTCTTCCCCTCCTCTCTCCATTTCTCTCTGTCCTATCCAACAACAACAACATCAATAACAATAATAATAACAACAACAATGTTAAACAAGGGCAACAAAAGAGAAAATAAATAAATAAATAAATAAATAAAAGAATACATACTTCCTTATATTCAGAGTCTTCATTAAAAAAATAAATAAATAAAGCCTATAGTGGATGACCAAAAGGAGAGTCTTGTTCATAGCATGAATTGCTTTGAAACCTCTAAAAATATCACATTCCTTTCACACTGGCAGGTACATACATACCATGTTATTACTATTAATAAATAAAATTAATGGCAAGTTCTACCATCTATTGAGTATCCTACATGTTAGATACACTGCTTGATCTTGTTTTTTAACTTTTAAAAATATTTAATTATGAGAAAAATACAGGGCAGGGGGGAGAGAGAGATAGACAGGCAATAGCATTGTTCAACCTGCTCAGCTGTGGTTTATGTCAATGCAGGGACTGAACCTAGGATCTTGGTGTCTCAGGCGTAAAAGTCAGGCATAAACCATTGTAGGATCTCCCAGGTCCCATTGCTTTGTCTTTGTAGAGGACAAAAACAAACAAACAAACAAAAAACTATTTTAAAGTTTTGAGAGTATAAGACATAATTAATTTCAAAGGAATGAAAATAGTCATGGGAAGGTGAGGAACTTCACAGAAGGTTATGTCCCTAGGAGGAAGAGTAGTTGAATTTATATGAGGTCCAGCACTGTGAATTTCAAATCCAAAATTTGGAGAAATAGCTTAAGACACAATTTTCCCAATTAGTACTAGGGGGTGATTATAAAGGAACTTATAGCAAATCCCCTAAAATAAGGTATAGGTTCTCAATCTGGTGCTTAATGATTTTCTGGTGCTTAATGATTTCCTGAAGTGTTACTTCCCAATTTTATTATTTTTTTTACTCCCCCAAAGCATTGCTAAATTCTGGTTTACTGTGGTGCTGGAGACTGAACCTGAAACACTGGTGCCTCAGGCATTAAAGTATTTTTGCGTAAGCATTAAGTTAATAATTCTAAAGTTTGGGAAAAGGGTAAAATTCAGCAGCGTGTATGTTAACTACCCAGCTAGGTAATTTGACTCTTCTCCAGCTCTGTAGGGAAAGTCAGTTTCCTTCCATTTTTTAAAGCCAAATGTGGTTAGTGGAAGTAAAAAAATTCCAGATGGTGAGAAGGTCTACAAAGAGTAGTCAATGTTAATTTTCTACACAGATCTTAAAATAGGAGAAAGAAAAATAAAGAGGGGTTTCTAGTTTATTAAGCCAAGAGAAAGTTGCATATGAACAGAAACATTCACTTACCCACCAAGTATTGATTTGAGGTAGAGATTGTGATAAATGTTTGGTTTAGAGTAAGATCCAGCTGGAGATTTCATTTGAATATCCCAAATGAGTCAATAGTTTAAAACTGAGAGGAGAACTGTAACAAAGAAAACAGAAGTGAGGCCTAGAATCAAAAGCAAAGTAGGAAGATGACTAAGCACTGAGACTTTATCTTAGATCTATCTACAATATTATGGAACTTCTCAGAAGTTAGAGTTTGGTATCTGGTGAAGGATACTCTTTGTTATAACTCATATAAGCCCAGGCCCTTTGAACAAATTCTTTGGGTAACACTGCATAAAGAAGGTTTTGAGAACTGTCAGATCTACTTTTGTATTCTAGCCTCTAATGGTCATGTGCCTTTGTTCAATTTATTTAGTCTCTAACTTACCATTTTCTTCTTTATAACATGGATAATGACATTATTTATCTTCTAGAGTTTTGCAATAATTGTATAACTAAACATTTATTATCTCATTTAATCATTACTGCAAGACACTTAAAATAGCACTTGAAATAAAATGGAGAATAGAACTAGGAATAAATCCTCTCCCTCTACTTTAACCTCTTAAATTATCTCACTTAATCTCATAGTCTTAACTAGCAGTACTATCCTGATGATTCCCTTGGACTAAATGCTCAATTTCACAGGTGACCATAAAACTAATATAACCCTCCAAAATCAATAGATTCAAACTCAAAATTTGATTTCTACCATATCATACTGTTTATCTATATACGACCATCATCTCATTAAATAGAACCATAATTAAAGTTAAATAAAAGCTATTCTTGAATGAATCTCAAAAATAAATAAATACAGGCTCAAAGGAGACAGTATAGATTTAGAGATTAAGACTGATATTCTTGACACCGAAAGTCTGATCCTAGTACTGAATATGCCACTCTTGAGTGGTAATATGGTTTCTATCATTTAAAAATAAATATATTTGAAATGTAATATTGGCTCTTATGATTTCATGCTGATGAAGGAAATTAAGAAGCCCTTGGCCCCTGCATAGACTGCCCTGACTGGGATTAGTCCCCCCTCCCTCAACTATGTAAACTGACTAACAAACCAGTGGCCCTGGATCCAACTAAAATCACATTGAGATTCTACCTCACACTTGTGAGAATGGGCTCCATCAATAAAACAAAAGAAGGTGAGTGTTGGAGAGGATGTGGAGATAAAAGGTACTTTATTACAGTGCTGGTGGGAATGCAAACTGGTACAACCACTATGGAGAATATGGGTGGCCCATAGGTGCCATGATTTGGTAAGCACTGGTGCCATGAATCAATTCATTAGACTAGCCAGCTTCTGGCAAGGACAGAGCTCTAAGCAGACATTGTTCAGCAAAATCAGAGACCAAGGCTGATGAGGGTGATGTTTTCCCATGTAATTTTAGAGTTTGCAGCAGAAGTCATTTAGAAAATGATCCAGTCAGGTTCCAGAGTGGGTGGGGCTCACGAGAGGGGGTGGGGTGGAGAACAGTAGGGAGAACCCTTAAACAAATATAAATGGAAATGTCATATGACCAGGCAATTCCACTACTAGACACATACCCAAAAGATGTAATAACACTGACTTGAAGGGATATATGTACCCTCATGTTCATAGAGGCTTTATTCACAATAGCAAAAACTTGGAAATAACCAAATTGCCCTTCAGTATATAACTGGATAAAAAAGATATGGCACATATACTCAACAGAGTATTATGCAGCAATAAAAGCGATGGCATTGTGTCCTTTGAGATAGAGTACATGGAACTGGAGAAGATTATGCTCAGTGAAGCATGTAAATAGGTGAAGGACAACAACAGAATAGTTCTACTCATATACAGAATTGACTGTACAAATGTGCAAAAAAGAAATCAACCTATTTCTAAGTCTATGGGAGAACTAAAGTGGTTATCTATAGGTTAGGGGTGGGGGACATAGACCCTTGGTGACTCGAGTGGTGCTAGCATCTGGCACAGAGCCTCAGCAATAACTCTGGTGGTAATAAAATATAAAATAAAATAAAATAAAAATTTGATGGTTTCTGATCTAACATCAAAATTTTTAATGTATTTAGAGTTTACTTTTATGTATGGTGAAATGTAGCAGTCATTTCATTCTGCACATTTCAACCTAATTTTCCCAACATCATTTGTTAAAGATATTTGTTTCTCCATTTAATATTTTGGGGCCTCTTGTCAAAAAAAAAAAAAAATCTTCGTTCTCAGTTCCATTCCACTGGTCAATATATCTGTTTTTGTTAAATATCCAACAACTTTGATTACAATAGTTCTATGATGTAGTTTGAGACCTGGAAGCATGATGTTTCTAGAAATTAATAATCTTTAGTTCTGAAAAGAGTGTTTTAATGTTCATAAATTCAAAACCCAAACTCAGTGACTCCAGGAAAGTCCTTACTTAAGCCCCTTTGTTTCTGTCTCAGGTTCCACATTTGTAATACAAAGGATATAGCTGAGATATGAATATATATGGGTCCTGTCTCAGGTTGATAGGGTAAAAAATTTTATTCATAGATTTTCTTCAAATTTTATTCTCTGTCCTAATCCAACTTTCTAGCCCTATCCTCAATTCTGACACTATCTTCTCAGACAATATTTTTTGTCCAATTCCATGTTAGCTATCAAAGTCAAGAAAAAACTAAAAGGGAAGGGAAGGGGAAGGGAAGGGAGGGGAGGGAGGGGGAAGGGAGGAAAGGGGAAAGGAGGACAAAATTGGTTGTTTAGAGTGATGAATTCATTGTGCAGGTACCAAGTCTCAGAAATAATTTCTCTTCTGGCAATAAAAAACAAAAATAACAATTGAAAAAAAACTGTCAAGATAGTCAAGGAGCTATCACAAAGGTGATGTGATATAATACTTTCATACCCAATACATCAGAGATTACAGTTTCAGTCTCCAGTCTGAGATAAATTGGAGGTGTTCTCTGGTTTCTCTTTCACACAGACTCTCTCTGTGCCTCTCATGACAATAAATAGATATCTCCAAGAGATATGTAAAGCTATTAAGATGTTGGGAGAATATATCTCCCTGGGGCAAAAAAAAGAATTTACAATAACAATGAATTATAAATTAAAGTAACGAATAGGTTGGTCAGGGATAGATAGACTCAGAAAGAAGCCATTTTATTCATTTAAAAATATTTTATTTATTTATTTTAATGAGAGAGACTGGTAGAGAGAGAGAATTAGATAGAGAGAGACAGAGAGAAAAACCAGAGCACTGCTCAGCTCTGGCTTATGGTATTACTGGGGATTCAATTTGGGACTTTGGAGTCTCAGGCATGTGTATTTTGCATAATCATTAAGCTGTCCCAGAAATCATTTTAAAGTTTAATCACAGTGAAGGTATGATTAAGACAATCTTGGTCACAGTATAAATAATTACAGCATTGTTATACATATTAAGTATACTTTGGAGTGGTCATAAATGGGGTCGACCATATAAATTCAAATATCTATTTTGGGATAGATAGTAAGATAGCACTTCTGCTTCCCCAAGGTGGAACTATGTGAGTTGTTTTGACATATGCACTGTGAAAAGAAATGACTTTTTTCTCATAAAGACAGAGAGAAATTATGAGAAAAGTGGGCATAGAGAGGGAGAGAAAAAGAGAGATACCTCCAACACTGCCTCACCATTCATGAAGCCTCCCCCAAAATGAAGGTCATGTGGGATAAGGGCTTGAACTTCTTTCTGGTCCTGTGCATGGTGAAGTGTGCACTCTAACAGATATTCCACCACCTAGCTCCTGAAGTCTCATGTTTTTCCACTAGACGTCAGGTTATAATTGTTGGTATGTTTGTCCTGAGTAAGACAATCTATAATGCTTGAAATAGATCTGCTAAGTCAGTCTGGTTTTCAGAGTGAGAAGACAGGAAACTAAATCCAAGTCAACCCACAATGTACTACAGAATGAGAAGAAATGAGCTTTTGTTAGTAGAACCAACAATCTCATAACATTGTACACTGTGCTAGCATAAGCTGGCCTTCTCTTTCTCCTCTGCAACCATTGTAATTGACTACAGCAGATAAATAAAACAAGAGTAAACCCCTAGCAGGAGATATGAGTTTGAAATAGGTCCCTCTACTATTATTAAAAGGCATTTATTTTACCTCATTCATTTTTGATAGAAATATGAGCCATCAATTTTCTTTTATTTCAAGATAATATAGATTTTCCTATAAATCTACCACAATGAAAACATTTATATTTCATTATTAAATATTCCACAGGGAAATCTCTCTTAGACTCCTTCTCAATTTCACTACATAATTAAAATGGTGAAGTTACCCCAGGGAAATAATAAAATTTGCCAGGATATACCTTTCTTGGGTAAATATGCAGAAGGTATATTTTATCAACATTTTTTAGATTCGATTAATTTCTTTTTAAAAAAAACAGACCTAGTGACCTGAAACAATTGCCAAAATTTGTGCATTAATACTCTATTAACACCCTTTGAATGATAATTATATTTTAATTTAAATGCCAATATGATCAAAAGATGAACAATAAGTTATTTATTGTGTGGAGAGTAAAAATAAAATAAATGGGGGAAAGGACTTAAAATTTTATGATGACTTCTCTTATAATGCTGAAAAAGTGATATTGAGAGCAATTATTTTTTTCCAAGATACAGTAATATATAAATAGAAGCAAATTAAATCAACCACTCAGCAAATTTCATTTGCCATGAGAAGATTAATATGAAAGGGGCCTCTGAATTTTTATCAGAGCAGAAAACTTAATAGGATATTTCAAAAATTCAGTTCTTGCTGGCTTGAGGATAGATAATGGAAGTTTGCAGCTTAAATCTTGAGGTCACTATTTCAAAAATTCCCCAAGTTGGCAGTAACTAAAAGGCATTACTATCTGATGGCACTGCAATGCCTATGTGAAATGAATTACAGGTTTCACTCTGATGATTACCAGAGGGCTCTAACACCATCCAACAACTGGAGCTAATTGGCCCAACTGCTGGTATTTCAAGGAACCATTCAACAGATGAAAATGGAATTAAATTCTCATTTTCACTGTGTACTTTGTTGCTTTCCTGTGATGAGAAAGGCAGGTATAAAGTTCATCTATACTCCTCTTGGACTTTGCTATAAATAAATCAGAGTCAGTCCTAGCAGCTGTGTTTTTATCTGCCTCCCACTTCCTACCACCACTAAAGCACTGGAAATCTGGTTTGTTAAGTTAGGGATGATGTGTCTGATCCCCTGTTGGCTTGGAAGAAAGTCTGTATAAATGAAATGGTGATGTTAGGGGACCTGTGTTCCCTGGGTAAAGGATAAAGGACTTATTTTAGGATAGAGCGATTTAGGAAAGGTCGATATAACTTCTTATTCTTCTACCATCTTTTGCAAAAAACTAACACTTAAGACTGGCATCATGGGGGGACTAGACAGTGGCACACTTAGTTAAGCACACATAGTACTAAGTGCAAGGACCTGCACAAGGATCCAGGTTCAAGCCCCTGGCTCCCCATATGTAGGAGGGGTGCTTCACAAGTGGCAGAGGAGGTCTGCAAGTGTCTATCTCCCTCTCAGTAACTCTTTTTTATAATTGAATAGAGACAAAGAAATTGACGGGGAAGGGGGATATAGAGAGGAAGAGAGTCAGAGTGACACTTACAGCACTGGTGAAGCCTTCCCCCTGCAGGTGGGAACCAGGGGCTTGAACCTGGGTCCTTGAGCACTGTAAGTGTGTGCTTAACCAGGTGTGCCACCATCTGGCCCCAAGTGTGCCGCCACCTGGCCTCTCTGTCTCCTTCTCAGCTCTCAATTTCTCTGTCTTACCGAATAACTGTAAATAAGTAAATAAATAAATGGCCTACAGGAGCAGTGGATTCATAGTGCAGGTACTAAACACCAGTGATAATCCTGGAAGAAAAAAAAAAGAGAGAGAGAGACTAATGGCATCTTGAAAGGGGTAATTGGAATTGGGCAGATGTGTTCATATAGGACAAATAATAACCAATATATAGTTCTCAAAGCAAAACTGTGTCTATACAAGAACATTGGTCCTAAATAAGACCTCCTTGGTCCAAATATTGGCTCAATTAAAAAAATTGTAGGACTTTAGGTATACCACTTTTACCTGCCCAAACCTCTTAAATATTATAGTATGATTACTATAGTATACATAGGAATATGTATATAAGGATTAAAATTAATAAGCACATGATAAATTAATAATAGCATAGGCTATGACAAATTGATTACATAGGTGAGTAGCTATCATCATTATCACTACCACCACCAACACTGTCCTGCACAAACCACCCCCATACTTATTGTTGGGATAAATTATGTAGCATAAAGAATTGTGACACCAATGAAGTTTCATGCAAACTCAAATCTTTAGTAGTTCTAGGAGTACTTATTTTTAGTTTTGTGTGTTGTTATGTGCTACTTCTCAAAGCATCTTATTCTTGAAATTTCAGACAATGGTATCAGGGACCGATTAACACTTTGGGCAGAGAAGTAAGGGTAATAAAGAGGGACTTGTAGACAATCTTTGGGAAATATAAAACCTATCACTGACTCAAGCAGATTCCCTCATGCTCTTGGGTAGCAGGAGTGCCAGGTCACTGAGCACTCTTTGTACATGCTGTTTATTGGAGCCAGTAGGTATTAAATTATTTCATCAAGCAGTCCTGTAACTTTGCAGCTCCCTGGTGGGTCTTCTAATCTCAGATTATGTTCACCCATCGAGCCATGATTGCTGGAAGGGTTATTACTATTTCTCATTATATTATCTCCTGAGTCCTTTTTTATCCCTTTGTTAAAATTGTTCCACTGAGGATATTTTTTTTTTAGCTCAAATTGAATTTTCTTTCTGACTCTCCACTATGATGTCATAGAGTGCAGTTTCCTAAAGATCTCTTTAAAAACTCTAAGAGAAATCAAAATGTGTAAGTTCAATAAGAATTATTTGTCTTCTTGGGAAAAAAGTAAACTTCATTTTTTTCTATCCATTCTATAGGTAGTAAGCAAATTCCTAAGCCAGGTTTAGTAGAGGGTATTTGTATGTACACACACATACAAATACAGACACATATCCACACACTAATAAACTAGTAGATAATAAGCAACTTGTACAGTGAATCCTATTATTCTAAAATAATAGCTTTTGAACAAAATGACATTAAATTAGCACAGTTTTCACATGTGCTCGATCCTTTAACCTCTGTTTCACTGAACTCTACTCTAACACAAATTTTTATTTTATGGACATTCTTAGCAAATGACAATTTCCCATGGTATCTAGAAGTGAATTATACCCAAAGGAGACACCTGTTAACTTCTTTTGAAAAAAAGAAGATACTTGGAACTGGGTGGTGGTACATCCAATAATGTATGTATGTTACTGTATGCGTGGATTGGAGTTCAGTGTGTGGTCCACACCTCAAGGGTGGGAGAGAGCTTCATGAACAGTAGATCAGTGCTGCAGGTCTCTTTCTCTTTCCCTGTTTCCTTATCTTTCCATCTCTCACCTTCTATAAAAATAAATGATAGTTTTTAGCAATAATAATCTTTTTGATCAATGGATTTACTTAATGAGAGGAAGAGAGTAAAATAATCAAGGGAGGAATAGCAGGGAACTACTCTTGGCATGTGTGCAGAGGGTCTCACCAAGCAAGTACTACATTCTACTCATCTGGCCATGTCCCCAGCTGCAACATTATTAACTTTATGACTACATAATCTTTTTCCAAAAGTCATTGTTTTATCAGGAAGCTATCACATACATTTCTACTGATACTTACTCTCAAGTTTTCACATGACTGTGGTTTATCACACACTTCTTATGTTCCAGGCATAACACTAAATATCTTAGTATGAAATAATTCAAACAATCCCCTTAGCAATTTTTTTTCTGTACTTACTACTAGCAGTTTCTTACCTGTAACATGAGAGCAACACCTAGAAAGTTTAAGTGAATGTACTATTTCATTACAGTTACTGATTCTGCTATGATCCACTCATTAACTTAAGAAATCCTAAAACAAAAATAAATGATATGTATTTCTGCTAAAGTATTCCTATTCTGTATTTAGAAATGTGCTGTAGTTACAAAAGTGCCAAGCTTGCAGTTTCATAGCATAATGATTAGCAGATACTTTTGAGTTCAGGTAGCCCCAATTCCAAACTTTCTCCATTATTACTTAACTGTCTAATCTTGGGAAGTTATTAGATTGTCCTATGCCTCATTTTCCTCATATAGTTAATAAAATTGATACTTGTCTTCTTGTATTTGTTTCTCATGAGTTGTCATGAGAAACAAATACAAATATTGCATGTAAGTGGCTAACACATGTGAATGTATTAATAATTAAATAATTTTTCCAATAAGTTTATCATGTCTATGCAATAGAGACGTTGTGACAGGAAATTAGTCAGACATGTCTATTCAAGGGTGAGTCAGTTTCATCTCAACATTGAAGCAGAAAATATCTATTCCTAACAGTTGGGATATCATGTGCAATGCCTATCAGAATAAATTGTATTTCCTATAAAATGTTGACCTCCAAGTCAAAAACATGGACACATTTTCTTCCTGTTGACCACAACAAGACAAGTATTCCTCGGCAGAAAATGAATTATACAATTTGGACCACTGATCAAACAGAGATTCATTGTCAGCTTGACTTTTAAGATTTGCCAGGTATTAGAAGAGCTTATTTATAGAAAGCAGATGGCTCTTTGTCATTTAATACACTGAAATTTACTTAGTATGAGGAAGACAGAAACCAAGCTGGCTCCATGATAAAAGCTCTCTAAATACATTAGCTTCTTGAGTGGACTGCAGAGGAACAAATAGAACACTGCTTCTTAAAATGAATTAGACTTCTTTTATGTTTTAGGAGAGATAAGACCAAAGTCTCAGCAGTGAATGATAACATGAGTAGAAGCAATTTCAGAATTTGCTTTATCATACACTGAATCCTCTCTCATCCCACTGACCACAGCATTGTCTCCCTTATTAAGTGTCCTCACTAGATGAATCAAATTCAAACAATGGTGCCTCAAATTTCAAACCCATCCCATTACTATTCTTCAATCAGTGCCTTACTGACTTGTTCATCTGTTGCCACACAGCATGGATGGATTTGGGGGCATAATTAGCATACAGCTGATGTCAGCTTACAGGATGGTATGAACTTACATAAATCCTAACTTATTTAAGCACACACCAGACAGAAGTTGATCTCTTTTCCTGTACATTTTCCTTCCCCTGGGACGCCCACCATGCCACTT